>NW_013667831.1:97284-149422 GCF_000517525.1 Limulus polyphemus | reverse complement strand
TGTACATTTGCTGTTATATTAAAGTTTTTCTTCATTACCCATTCAAGCCATCTCCAGCCATTATTACTTCTCTAGTTATTTCCCTTACTTCTATATCACACATTTACTCTCACTCTGATCTGGATTGTCTCCTATGTCCAGTTTGTGCTTTACAGTGTTACATGTTGTGCACAGCATCCTTCTGTGGCTCTTGCTTCCATTTGTTATCCATTGAAACCTGTCCAATTCTAGTGATATTCTCCTATTACCCTTACTGGTTGGGTTCATCAGGTTATCTGTATTATGTATTCCTCCCTTTCTCCTTTATTGTACATCTGATCCATCACCTCCCAATGTCCTTGGCTGTTCATTTCTGTCATTCTTTGAAGGAAGTTATTTAGACTGACATGTGGACCACTCCACACACTTTGGTGTCATGCTACTTGCCCCATTTGGTGGTTTCCTGTTCAGCTGGATATTGTCTTCCCCTTGTAACCATTCTCCATATGTCGGTACAACTCTGAGTGGGTAAGTTATTTTTGTTTCTTTTCTCATTTTTTTTCAGGGACCTACTTCATATGTTATGGATCTTGCTTGGTGGTGAGTGGTGCCTGTCTGGTATACTGATATCCAAAATCTGCACCGTGAGATCTATAAGGTCCATCATGTTCACTGTTGAGATGGGGTGTTCCACAAAACTGCTTGCTGGTTCTTCCTCTTCAAGGCTAGTGGCAAGCGAAAATTTGTGCACTAGAGAGCAGTCAAATTGAGTGCGTGTTTGTTGAAAATACTTTTTTTTTAAAGTTAAAGAAAACTACCATAAACAGAATACTGGATTAACCACAGGTTCCCCTCTTTTTCCCCACTGCTTTATGACTTATATGGATAGTTTTGAATGTATTGCTCTCAATAATACCTCTTTAAAGCCTGATTATTGGATTAGCTTCTTGGATGGTATGTTTTTGATTTTACAACATTGAGATGTCGAGTTGAAAACACTTGCTGATTATCTAAGTAATGTTAATTCTTCTAAGTGTACAGGGGGTGCCCATTATACATTGTGATGCATTCCTGGAAAGTGGGATGCACATCTGAAACAATGTTAATCAACACAATCTTTAAATGTGTTATGAACAATTTCAGTTCACCTGTGAATAACTTTTTTAAATGGTGCAACATGGCTTTTTTTAACTACAGTATAGTAAACAAAACATGTTGTAAGAACATTAAAGGACTAAACATTGATATTGTTTAATACATACGAGTACTGTAGTGGTTGTAAGGCTTGTATAGGTGAGTGAGTATGACACGGGCTTGGTCAAATTGACCAACCACGAGATATCTTCCCCCTAGGAACAAAGCTTGTAACCAAACAAGATTGAAGGCTTTGTCAGAACAATGACAATATTATAGTGAGTAATTTATGTTAAATTTTCTACTTATTGGAGGTATGGTGAATAAATTAGAGAAGTGGGGATGCCTATTGAAATAATGTCACATTTCTCTTTTTTTTTTATATTGCCTTATAGAATTAAGAACTTAAAATTTATATAATATTAAAAGATTACTAGCTACGATTTTATGCTGTACTAATTGGCATAACATATACAAAAAGTAGTCTAAGTTTTGATTGTAATTCACTAAATTCTTCGTGACATGGGCAGTAAAGGATGCATGGGCAGAGAAGGTTAACACTAGTAAAGAAACAAGGCAACATTGTTTCAAAAATATTGTAGGTAATTGATAAATACTACACCAGGAATAGTAGTTGACAGTGTTGTAATGCTCTAGTAACGAAACAAGGCAACGTTGTTTGATACATGGGTAGTAATTGGTGAATGCACTACTAATAAAACGACACAGAGCAATGTAATGTATAATGGGGACCCACTGTATTTTGTTTTATTATTAGATTGAACAAGGTAATTGGTCACATTTTTGGTGTATTTGTTAAAAAAAATATTAATAGAACTATTTCTACAACTGTCTCCATGTTGGCACAAGAAAGATGATGTTATTCATCTTCTCAGAAACTAACAGATTTTCATACTTATATAGACAGAGCATTTAAAATTTGTTTCAATATATTTAATTTGAAGAATAAATTGAATTATATAAAAAGCATTGCTAATGATAAGAGGTTATCATGTTGGCGTAATTAAACGTATATTGCAGAAAAAATATAAAAAATTTTGTTAAGCATTGTACTAGATTAAACTGTCTACATAAAGAAAATTAATATTGCCATATATATACAAGATGTAATTAGTCAAACTGCCAGTGTGTTCAACAAACTTAATTTTATTCCTATTTTTAAACCAATTAACAAAATTAAAACAAGACTTTCTAATACTAAAGAGAGAAAAGATATCTTGGATAAAAAAAAAGGTATTTATAAAATTTAATGTGAATGCAATAAAAAATGTATTGATCAAACTAAACATGACTTAAAATATTGTCTCAATGAACATATAGGTTATGTCTATATACTATAAAGATGCTAATTTTTCTACTTGCTAAAAATGCTGTCAAAACAGTTCATTTGATACAATGACATGAAACAATAATTTTTAAATGAACCTAACACTCAAAGTGAATTGAATATTGGAGAATCAACAGAAATTTTGTGCTGTAAGTTAAATCTTTGCCAAATAGAGATGAAGGGTTAGTTGATGCCAGTGTGCAGCCTTGGAAAGCAATATTGTCATACCAACCTTAAAGTTTACAATGATTTAAGAAGCCTTTTCTCTATAAAGGTATCCTGTTGTGAATGTTTTTACTCTTAATGATGGCAGCATAAAGCTACCAATAGATTTAGTCTTTTAATGTTGACAGTCAACCATATAAAGCTTTTATTGTGCATTTTAAACATTATTCTTATTTTTAACAGCATGTCTTAAAGCTGGAGATGTGAAATTTCAATCTATAACAAATTTCTTTCAAGGTTGTCTAAAAAGATATTCCTAAGATGGTAATGGGACTGGTTCCCCATGGCCAAGCCAGCCAAAGTGGAATGATGAGGAGAATCCAGCATTTTGTGTAGTTGATCATGTTGAGTACCTAATAAAGAAGGAAGGGTGGGGGGTAGACAGAAAATTGACTTAATGCATCCACAATCAGAAAATTTTTATCTGGAGGCCAACAGGGTGGAAGAAAATGGATGTTTGAAGTTGCAAAAGCATCAGTCATCACACTGTCTAGACCAGTGGTTTCCAAACTTTTTCACTGGCAACACACTAACTCACTTACCTTGATTTGTACAACACCCATGCTGCCACATGCAATATTCTTTAAGAGTTTTTTTTTTATGTTCTCAACTATTCTTCATTTGGTGAAACTCATGACATCCCTAACAACTTGGAAACTACTGACCTAGACATTTGTAAAGCTATTGATAAAACAAAGGGTGGGGAGTAACCATCTATCATTAGAAATAGTCTGGCAGTTATCATCACACCAGGAAACATTGCAGGCTTGAGGTTAAAAATGTTGACAATCGAGCTAAAGAAGTTGAGAACTTGCAGCAAAGGTTGTAAAAGTTCTGCACTAATTTTTGATGTATGCTACCACTGTAGTATTGTGTGTGTGAACTAAGACAAATTGTTGGTGTAGAAGGGCAAGAAATCAGAACAATAATGCTAAACAGCCTAGAGTTTTAACGTGTTGATGTGAGCTGTTGCTTTCAGAAGAAACTGAGTTGTAATACTGAGAAGAGGGCAGTTGTCTCACAGTTAAATTTCCATATGAACATGCAATTTGCCAGGGACACAAACACTCAAAAATGGAAATAATGGTCTGGATATGTTAATCACCAAAAATGATCAACAGTACAGCCATATTATTTTCCTGCTGGAGGCAGATTGTATGAGTAAAACCTCCTTAAGAAGTTGTAAAATATTTGATATTGGTATAAACATTAGCATCAGCAGTTAATCTTTACTTCACAAACATCACAATGAGCAAGGGTTATGTATGTTTTTGTTATGCATGTACAGTAAGTCATTGAGGGTGGGAGGGTGAGGAAATCAGAGTAAGTATATGTATATTTTACATTGTATTAAGGACATTGAGAATTTAAGTCACATTATTGTTGATAGCATGAAAACAACTCAACAAGAAAAATATTTTAGTATTCCAAGGATAGTCTATCTGATTTTAATATATTTTTTCTAGCGAGCATTTTATTCTTATAGCATTTTTTAAATATTTGTAACAAAAATAAATAGTTTAAACTACTAATAGCCATTCATAAATCAGTGAGTCAGTATTTGTTTATTTATTTGGCCTAGGTTGATCATCCTTAATAATTTCTTCCTGATTTTCACTGATTCCAATCTTGCTAGTACTTGCATTTGTAGCTGCAAAATTTTGAATTTTATTCTTAATGCCTCATTTTTGCTTTTCTCTGTAGCCAGTGTCCAGATTCTCATTTTGGAGAAGTACACAATACAAGTTTAGGTTTTGGTCCATTGTATGGTGTTTTATTTTTATGTCACTGAATACTTGTGTAGCAACCTTCGGACAACTTCTGACCCCCCCTTTCAGCCATATTAGATGTTAGCTGACTTTCATAGAATTCTCCTGCTCTGTAATTTATTTCCAGCCCAGTAATATTAAACAAAACATTTTTGTTAGTAGTGTTTAATTGTACCACAATATTTTAGTGTAAAGTTGTGCTACATTTTAAAATGTACAAAGTGTAATTGTAATATGCATAATTGATTGATTTTAGTTTGTTTTTAAAAGTACTTATCTCCAATTTCTCATTTCTCTTTATTTATGTATTTATAGGGAGAATGATTCTGCAAATGGTGATAGGTCTTTTGAGAAACAAAATTATCAAACCGAATCATTGTGTGAACAGCAAGTAGAAGGAATTAATCTTGATAATGAAAAAAGTCCAAATTTCTATAATAAAGAGTTACAAAATCAGGTAAATAACAATCTTGATAAATATGATTCAGTGCTTCTACACAATACTGAACTGAAAAAAGTTGAAATAGATTCAAAATTCTCCAAAAATGAAGAAAAGCCAATTGAAAATAAATATGAATGTGAGGACTTTTTGGAAACACCAGTTGTTCAGACAAGAAGGCAAAAGCAAAAACTTGATGAAATCATAACAGAGCACTCATCTCCAAAAACATCTAAAATACTCGAACATTCTGAGAAAATACAAACTTTCGGTACTGTATCACACTCACCTGGAAAAAATGAAAATGATATAACAAAAAAACAAACTAATAACCTTCCAGAAAAACCTATAACACCCAGAAAACGTGGGCGACCCCGAAAAAATACAGGTGGCAATCAGAAAGACACTGAAAAGTCAAACTTGGAGGAGGAGAAGAATGCAGTGCTTGAATCTTCACCTCAAGATACACCTTTACCAAGAAAAAGAGGGAGACCTAGAAAGTATCCTCTTCAGCCAGCTACTAACCAACAAACAGCTATCAAAGTTGTATCCCCACCAAACCAAAGGAAGCGAGGGCGCCCAAGAAAGACACCAACTTCTGAAAACAAAGGAAATCAAGAGCAGGAGTCGGAACTTAAGAATGAAAGTGATGATAAAACAGAGCTCGAAACTTCATTAAGCAAAGAAATGTTGCTTATAAAAGAAGAAAGTGAGACTTCATCTCAAAATAAAGACCAGTATGATATAACTTTCTCTTCAAAACAAACATGTGATAGGAGCACAAGTGAGACAAAAGTTTCTGAAGAAAACACAACTGTGTTGATGGTTAGAGATCAAGAGCTTAATAAGAAATATTCTTTGGAAAATGTACATATTAATACAAAGACAAATGAAACCAAGTATTCAGAAGAGCATAATAATAAATCTCCTTCAGGAGTTAAACATCTTAATAAGAAAACAAGTGAAATCAAGCATTCAGAAAACTCTGTTAATGAAGGAACAACAACAGTACTAACAGTGAAGCAATATAATAATAGTGCATGTGAATCCAAGCAGTTACAAGAATCTGATAATGAAGAGAGTGTAACTAAAATAGCATTAATGCAACAAGAACATTGTAAAAAGTATCATTCAGTAGGAAAACTTCGAAGTAGGAGCTTGAGTGAAACTAAGCAGCTGGAAGAATCTGGTTTCCAAGCTGACATAATTAAGTTGACACTTGAGCATGAAGAAGGTACTAAGAAACCTCCATCAAGAGCTAAACAACGAAGTAGAAGCATCAGTGGGAATAAGCATTCAGAAGAGTCAGGTAATGAATTTGATGTAATTAAGATGACACCAATACATAAAGAGCAGACTTTAATATCTGAACTGAAATCTAAAAAGGAAGTGGATAAAACAAAAAAGAAAGAAAAGTCAAAAATTTTAGATAATGTAGATAAAGATGGTATGAAAAATGAGAAGATTAAGACAGACAAATTGAGACACTATTCAGCGGAAAGTGAGGGTGGTCAAGTGAAGATCAAAACAAAAAGAATTCATGTCAGAAGAGAATCTCGAACTCCATCTATAGAAGCATTGTCTATCGAACCATCTCTGTTTAGTACCCCAGATGTAATGATTAAAAAGAAATCTGGAAGTAATTCTGAACAACAGCCTGAACATGAGGAACAAACATCAAACACACCTAAAGTAGAAAAACATAAAATATCTTTATTAACAAGACTTGACAGTTCTGAAAAAGATTATCAGAAAAGTTCCATTGACAACAGCAATAAAAATGATGTTTTAAAGACCATAGATAATTCAGTAAAAGATACAAGTGTGATTGAAGAAAGAGTTGAAGATAACAAAAATGAATTTGTTAATCTGAATGAGAAAGTTTTGGAATCTGCAGAGAATTTGATTCCAGTCGAAAATATATCTACAGATGAAAGTAAAACTGCTGAAGTAGATAAGAAACAGAGGTTTACACCTAACCAGAAAAAGCCTGTGGATAATAAATCAAAAGATAATAAGAAGTTTGACAAGGATTCAGATAATGTTCAAAAAAGGAATAGAACAAAGAAGACAAATGGGCTTCAAACACCTAAAAAAGGTATTTTTCAATTTTAGTTGCTTTTACTGTGGAATAGTTTAACCTGTAAAATCAGGAGTACAATACTATACTATCTAGAAAAATAAGTTGAATTTGAAAACCTTTTATAGTTTTCTTCAGTTCATGTTTAAATATAGACCATGGGGCTAATTTATTAAATAACACTTCAGGAATGCTACTCACATCTCCACAGACTTGAGAGCTATTACCTCATGGCACTGACAAAACGTTTTTGTGCCTTTGCCATGCCTGTAAATGAAATTTCAACCCTTACATGTATTAATGTTTGCTGTGCCAGTCTGTGATGCAATTACTTCTAAGCAGTGATTACATTGATTAATGTTAAAAATAATAAACTAATCAAAACTGGTGTGTCTGATTATTCCAACTATTTAAAAAATCAAACACTTTGCTACCAAGATTGTTGTTAAGAAATTAATAACTGTATTCTTTAATATTGTATAAACAGGTGTGGATCTGGGAGGGGGGGATCCTTTTTTTTTCTTCAGAAAGTAATACAATACAGCCAGACATCCTTACACTACCAGGTGGTATTGAAAAGAAATATTAGATGTTAGTGTTTATATTTTATTGAACTATTAATTACCAAAAAATGTTTTTTGGGTTTTCTGAAAACAGTCCGTTTGAGGTTTAACTAAACTTCTTCATTTATACACTTGATCAGAGTATTTGCAGCATTACTTAAAAATATAAACTATAAACAAAATATGAGAAAACACTGGGGTTACTCAACTTTTTTTGTGGTTTAATGGAAATTCCCATATGATCATTGGCTCTAGCTAGTGGATGGTGTTTGGTTTTGCCATATGTTCAGAGCCAATGAACAAATAGGAATTTCCATGAGAACACAAAATAAGGATCACTATCCTTTGGTTGTTTTGTATTTAGTGTGACAGGTCCATAAATGTATATAATAAAAAAAATAATAATTTCTTTTTTCTTCTAAATAGCAAAGAGATTTTTTTTTCATTTTTAATTCTGGTCAATAAATAATTATTTGTAAGCTAATACAATAATATAATGTTGTTTAAGTATTGCCATAGTATATTTTCATGTTTTGGCATTATTCAGACACTAACAATGACTAGACATTTAAGATTTGTTTTAATCAAAATTAGTATTGTTTAGGATACCAGCAGCTCATATAACATGGATTTGTAAAAGAATGGGGTTTCATTGTTTAGATGTTAGAATTCTCATGAGAAAGTTTTTATATTGTTGATGTCTAAAATAAGTGATAATGCAAATGATAGGACTATAGGTAATTTTCTTTTCTTTTTTTTAATATTGAAAATTGGCATCCTGTTTACCAATGTTATAATTGTTTCTTGAAATTTGATTGCATATAATTAGAACTAATTAAAAATCTGAAGTGTTTGTTTTGAACTGGTTTTATTTTCATATCAATAACATTACTATAAATAAATGATATAAGTTTTGAAATCACTGGATTATAACCAGACTGAACTAATTACTTCAAAAATATATTAATGTTAATTTAACTTTGACTTATTTAGGTTACTTAAGGACTATATGATCAACACTGAAAAATTGAAAGTACTATATTTTTGTAGCAGAAATCTTTACTTGTACTTAAAAAATAATGAATATGTGGTTACTGTGTTACAAAGCTAGCTTTTTAAAAAGGCCATTCTACCATCACTGTAAAAATGAAACATTACTGTAACTGTTGTGAATAAGTTAAACGTTGTTGTTTATTGTTAACACAATAATACTATATTACCTGAATATGCTCTCTAAATTTATTCATTCCCTAATGGTTTTCAACTTTTGTGAGATAATTATAACTATCAAAATTTTTATTTTACAAAATAAATTGACGCTATTCTAATTTTTTTATTTGACTTTAAATTCCCCTTGAGGTGGATTCCTGTACGTAGTGAGGGGATCTCCCGGGGAAGGTTCTGTATTTTCAGTTTCCTCATCTGGGATCTAAACATCCACCCACATGTTTGCCATGCGTGGTGACCCGTGAAGGGGAGGAGAGAATCCTGGTGGTTTAGTGGCGTTTGGGGCACTACAACAAACCACTTTGGCCTTGAATTCCTGTAGACCGGTGGCCTTGGGGTGCCCCCTCAGGATCAATCGGCTGTTCATGTAGGCCTAGGGTCAACTGAGTACCAGTGTTGGGCATTCTCAGTGGGTGTTGTGGACATTGTGTCTGATGCTGGTGTTTGAGTGTAGTGCTCACAAAAAACCTTGGAATTTTTGTAGTGTCCTAGTTTGACATTGTAGTGCATTTCCTCGTAGGAATCCATTGTGGGTGGGGTCAGTGGGCACTGAATCTTCCTCTTTTTATTATGGATCCCCCAAATCCTAAAAAAAGTTTATAAAACTCCGCTCATTGGTAGATGACCATGCCTTGAAGACTCCAAACAGCAGTCTCCACCACATTGTGCAACTGTACCTCATTTCCTGATCCTACATTCACTGTATGATAAAAACTTTAGGGCAAATGTCTCCCTTTTTTTATATAGAAGAGATTAGAGGGGCTTGTTGGCTCTCCAAAAGCAGTTAAGAAGCTCCGTTCTGAAGACATCCTGGTGGAAACATCCTTAGCTAAAGACAGTGAACTTCTCCTGAATTCCAAGGTCATTGGGATTATACCCATTGAGGTTACTTCTCATGCTTCTTTGAATTCCTCTCAAGGAATCATTGTTGAGAGGGGCTTGAAGAACATCCCGAATCAGAGATTCTTGCTGGTTTCTCCAGCCAAGGAGTTTCAGCAGTTCGAAGGATCTCCACTTGTCAGGATGGAATTATGGTGCCGACCAGTGTTCTTATACTGATGTTTACATCTCCACATCCACCTGCTTCAATAAAGGCAGGGTATCTAAACTTTTGGGTACGGCCATATATTCCAAATCCTCACAGATGTTTCCAGTGCCAGTGGTTTGGAAACTCAAAGGCATCCTGTCGTTGTTCTTTAACGTGTGCTCATTGTCGTGTCAAAGATCGTGATGCCTACATGTGTGAACTGGACCCTTGCTGTGTGAACTGTAAGGATTCCCACCCCTCATACTTCTGATCTTGCCCTAAATGGGGGGGGAGGAGAAAGAGGTACAGCATCTGAGAGCTGTGAACAATATTTCTTTTCCTGAGGCTCAGAAATTGTTGTCCCCAACTCCATCTTGGACTTATGCTGCTGCATTACATTCCACTGCTACAGTGGGAGTGCTGACAGAACTTTTCATGCCTCTGACAGAATCATTTTCACAGCATCTGAAGAACCTTTTGCCCTCTATGGATAAGCGAGTTGACAAGTCTATGTTTACTCATGTCTCTGTCCCCACCAATGCTTCCAGTGACTGCCAGGGTCCATCTCCTTTGGTTCGAGTTTGTTTCCAGTGCTAGCTCGGGTCCATCTTCTATGGCCCTGCACTGCAGAGAGATTATTCTTCCACATCCTCAGTCACTGAAATCAGCTTTTACAGACAGAGATCTGCCCATTTGACCTAGGGCAGGATCCACGGAGGTCTATCGACCTCCATTTAATAAAGAAAAATGGTGTGGTTGTAAACAGAACAGTTCTACTCCCCATTCTCCTCCACCTAAATAAATATGGCCACATTGATACAGTGGAACTGTTGAGGTTTCCATTCTAATTTCGATGATATTAAGGCCTTGATCAATCACTATCATCCTGTGTGTCTCTCATTACAGCAAACATTCCTGAAACCTGCCAGTAGTCACATTTTGGCAGTTTTCTTTATACTGGAATGACAGGTTGAGTGATGGGCGAGTTCATGGAGGGGTGGCATTGCTGGTTGACCTACCTTGTCTGTGCCACTAAATACACCCTTGGAAGCAGTTGCCATCAGGGTTTCCTTGGGTTATAACATCACTGTTTGTTCCATCTACCTGTCTCCCGGGGAGATCCACAATCAATCAGACCTTGATGCTTTCATCGAACAGTTGCTGTCTTCCTTCTAGGAGACTTTAATGGGCACAATCCCCTTTGGGATGGTGACAATGTTGATGGAATGGTCGTTCCACAGAACGTTTGCTCTCGGATCATGACCTGTCTCTCTTTAACACTGGTGCTTTTACTTACTTTCATGCACCTAGTTAGTTTTCACTGCTCTCTCAGAACTTGATCCTGCCATCGTCTATCTGCCATCTATAGATGACTGTGTGGAAGCAGTGACTGACTGTATTATAGAGGCAGCTGCTCATTCTATTCCAAAAACCTTAACACAATTTCCACAGTATACTCGTCCATGATGGAATCCTGCCTGCCAATGGACACAGAAGGCTCAAAAATGGGCCTGGGTTATCTTCTGACAGTATCCCTCTCTTTCTAACTGTGTACTTTATCAGCAGGCCCAAGCCCACACTCAACAAGTCAGGTATCAAAGCCAGATAGAATCTTGGATTAACTTCACCTCCAACAGCTCTTCTACCACCAGTTCCAAAGTCATCTGGAAGACGACTTGGTAAGTCAGTGGGAAATATGCTTCCCATCCTCCTTTCCATCTTGCTCTCAGATGGCCAAAAAGTTGCTGATATACGAGGCATAGCTGATGCTCTCAGGGATTCTTTCTTCTATTACTCCAGCACTTCTGTTTCCTCTCCTGCCTTCTTGACCATCAAGTCTCAGGCAGAGCAATCACCTCTTTCCTTTTGGGCAGATCGTCTTTATGACTATAATTGCCCCTTCACACTGGTGGAACTTAAACTTGCTCTTCATTGGTCCGGCAGTACATCAGTTGGACCCGATGATATCCAGTACGAGATGCTGTGCCATCTTTCTCCTACCTCTTTTGCTATTCTGGTACATTTTAACCAGATCTGACAAGAAAACATTTTCCCAGATGCTTGGTGCCCGGTTATTGTTCTACCTTTTTCTAAGCCTGGGAAGGATTCCAAGATTTCTTCTAACTATCATCCAATTGCTTTGACTAGCATGTCTCATTTGGTTTCTGGAATCAAATAACCTCCTTTTGCCCACCCAGTGTAGTTTCTGTTGACAGCACTCCACCATGGACCACCTGATTCGCCTTGAGACCTCAACCAGAGAAGCTTTTCTCAAGAGAGAATATCTTGTTTCTATCTTTTTTTATCTTGAGCAGGCTTATGATACTACATGGAGGTATGGCATTTTACGGGACCTTCACTCATATGGATTGCATGGCCATTTGCCCATTTCTATTCATAACTTTTTACTTGACTGGTGATTCCAAGTCCGTGTGGGTGCGACCCTCACTCATTCTTTCACACAGGAACTTTGAGTGGGCTGTGTCTTGAGTTTCACACTTTTTAGTATCAAAATAAATGCTATTACTCACCTGCTCCCTCCTACAGTTGCAAAGGCTCTGTTTCAACAACTTTCACATCTCGTGTCGGTCGTCAAACATAAGGTTTATTGAGCAGCAGCTTCAGACTGCTCTCAATTGAGTGTTTGAGTGGTTTTACCTTTTCTTTTTCCAAAATCACTTGTATGCACTTTTGCTACCAACAGGATTTGCACCCTGATCGCGAGCTCTGTCTCGGTGATGCTGCTCTTCCCGTGGTTCCTGAGGCTAAGTTTCTGGGACTTGTATTTGACCATAAGCTCACATTCGTATCACACATTAAGTAGCTATGTGTCAAGTGTACAAAGGCACTGAACATCCTTCGTGTCCTCTCTCCCATCTCTTGGGGAGCAGATCATTGTTCTATGCTAAAGATTTATCGTGCCCTCATACGATCTAAAACTGGACTATGGGTCTCTGGTCTATAATTTCAGCCAAGGCCTCTACCTTGAAGTTGCCAGACCCCATTCACCATCAGGGGCTTCGGCTCTGCATTGAGGCTTTCCACACTTCTCCGGTTCAGAGTCTGTACACTGAGGCCCATGAACCTCCTCTTCACATCCACCATTTGTAACTTATCTGCAATATGCTATCAAGCTTCGATCCTAGCCACAACATCCCACTTAGGGTTGTGTCTTCCTCCCTCAATGGGCTATGCTCGTTTGTCACATATGGTCTACTATTACCACTTTTGGCCTTCGAATCCAGGAGCAGGTGGCTGAATTGGATCTGTAATTGGATGACATTGCTGTCCCCACTGATCAGCCCATTCTGCCATGGCTTGTCACCATCCCCAACTGTGACCTTTCTGTAAGTCATCTGAGGAAAAGGATACTCCCAATTAGAAGTACTGTCTTCTCTTTGCTGAACATCTTTCAAACCATTCTTCTGTATCCGTTTATACGGATGGTTCAAAATCAGATGACTGTTTGGGTTCTGCCAAGGTCTGTTATGGCTAGGTGGTTGCTCACAGAATCCCTTCTACAGCTTCTGTGTTCCCTGGATCATGTAGAAGCTGAGCAGTACACTGACTCTCTCAGCTCCCTACAGGCCATGGAATAGCTTAATGTTATTTCTCATCGATAGTATCCATCGACTGGCCCATTTTTCTTTATCTTCCATTTCTATTCAGTTTTTCTGGATACCTGGTCATGTCGGTATTTGCAGGAATTAACTCACTGACACCACAGCTAAGTCTGTCTGCTCTGGTGCCGTCGCGGCCATGCCTGTGCCATGCATGAACTACGGTCCTGTATTCAAGGCTCGGCTTTGCACCAGTTTGCAGTCGGCTTTGGGTGAACATCATAACAAGCTTTTGCAGTTCAAACCTACGGTTTCTCTTTGGCCATCTTGTTTCCACACGGATTGTAATGAGGAGATTGTTTTGGCACAACTATGCATTGGTCACAGTTTTTAAGTCATCATTTTCTTTTATCTGGTTCAGACACCCATTAATGTGTAGCCATTGTGACACTCAATTTACAATTGCCCAGATTTTACTGTCGTGTTATCGTTAAGAGCATGAGCGATGTCACCATTTTGGACATGTATTTTATAAAGGTTTACCTTTGACATTGGACAATATCATTGGCGGTGATGACACTGTCCAACTTGATTGTGTTTATAACTTTTTACAGGCCATTGGCCTTTTTAGATGTATCTAACATTTTAGCTGTTTTTTGTACATTGTTTCATTTTACATTGATTTATTTTTACCTTTTTTAGCCTATTACTCTTGATGTTTTTACTCGTTTGGCACAGATAGCCAAGTTGCTTTGCACCAGTAATCACCAATCAACAATAAACATGACTTTAAATTTAGGCTACTTAAAGAATATCAAACATACTATTTTATTTGACCAAATATTCATATGCCTAAAATAAAATAAGTTGTGGTTATTCATTTTCCTTGATTTATTTCAAAATGTTTGACAAACTGTGACTAAAGTTAAAGATAAGGCTTTTTCTGATAATTCATATTTTTTTTGTCACTTGATAAAATTTTCTTGACAATTTTACAGTCAGCTTTTTATGTCAGATCTTATTATTTCCACAGTTTTAACACAAAAATATTTTAGAACTGATATTTTGTGTAATTCATGAAAAAAAGAAAAAAGTTCATATTTTAATTCCCACACAGCTGAGTTTTGTCTGTGAGCAAAACATAACCCACCTATTGATTGTTTTATTTTCCTTTAGAGAATTTTTCTGCCCATCACAAAGAGTGATTTTATTTTTGCAAAGAATCTATCAACCCTTGAGAATATATTATCCATTTTTTAATTTTCAAATATTTTTCATAGTTTTTGTACAGATCTTATTGTGACAGATCAAGTGGTTTTTATCATTTATTAATAAAACATAACTTTGAAAGTTTAAATATGATTGGGTTGAGCAAGAATTAGACTATGTCATAACAGTAAATATATAGGCTTAATAATTGTCTACTAATTGCTGTAAACTTTCCTTTTAGTTCCTGATAGCACATCCATCTCTGTTTGTCCATATCGGGGTGGTTTACTAATTTCAGCCCTCCCCTTTAGACTCGTCTTGGCTCTTTATGTGTTTTCTCACATAGTTCGGGCTTTGCTCATCATGCTCTGTAGATGCGATTTCATTATTACTTGGACGACTGGCTCATTCCGAGCAGGATTTGGCCACTCATACTCACCAAATCCTTTCCCTGGCGGCTCGTGTGGGCTGTTTGATCAAATTAGAGAAGTCATTCCTTCAAACCACTCAATATCTCATTCATTTGGCAGTCTTCTTTACATCTTTGTTCTATGGAACTTTTAGCTCACCATGCCCTTTCAGCTCAGTTACTTACTGCTCACAAGGTTCTATCACTTTTAAAGATGTGGTCCTCCATGATTGCACTGATCCCTCTCAGTTATGCCCATAAGAGATCCCTGCAGTGGGCGCATCACAAACAGTCGAACCCTACTCTTTCCACCATCATTTTCCTTCCTCCTTCCTTGCAAGACGATTTGCAATGGTGACTGGATTGCTCACCATACATTGGTGAGCATGCCATTTCCTCCCCTGTATCTAAATCTTCATCTTTTTATAGATGCATCCCATCAAGGATGGGGGGGCATGGGTTAATCACCAGGAAGCTTTGAAACTATCTTCCATATCAGTGTTCTCAAACTTATATTTGTGCATCGGGCATTACAACACTTCCTTCTCGCCTGTCAATGTCTGGTGATGGTTCATTCGGACAACTCTACAGTGGTGGCATATATCAAACACCAAGAGAGCAACCAGTCCAGAGATCTATGTTTTTGGAACATTGGATCTATTATACTGGGCTCATGCACATCACATTTATCTTATCACATGTCAGGTGCCAGGTGCCTTCAGTCTAGCCAAGGATCATCTTTTGCACCCAGACCAGATCTATCCAACAGAGTGGGCATTAGATCCTCTCCTTTTCGGGAATCTTGGCCATAGATTTGGTTCTCTTCAATTGAATGCTTTTGCTACAGGCCTCAATACCAAGTTGCCCCTCTATTGATCACCTGTACTGCATCCACAGGCTTTAGTAGTTGATGCCTTCAGCCAGGATTGGTCGCATACATATTTTTATGTGTACCCTCCAGTCTGATTGACCACTTCACTCCTTGTCGAGTCCTCCTGATTGCACCCTGTTTGCCAGTGCAACCTTGTTTTTCGAGGTTACAACGTCTGATCCTATCACCACTTGTCCCCTCTTTCACTTTCTCCCTCCATTCTTTGTCAACCTCGATCCCCATTTCTACATCCCAATCTCCCCATCCTGACTTTTGTCTGATCATTGGCGAGACAATCCAGTTTCACACATCAAGTCACCTTCTTGTTAGCTAGTTCCTTACAGCCATCTTACAGAAGGGGTTGGCTGTTCATCCCTGCCTTGCCTCGAATGATTAACTTGGTATGGTCTGCTTTTCAAAATATGGTTTTGTGGTCAACCATTGTACTATCTCCGGTGATGACGTTCCTCCGGGCTCTCCACCACATTGTCACTCTCCTTTCCTTGAGTAGATTATGGGAGTTCTTACCATTTCCAGTTCCAAGCCGCTGGGCTGGTTGACCACAGAGGCACCCTCCTGAATGCGTTCCACAAGGAAAAGGTTAGAACCATTCAGTTGAGAGTAGAGCGGTGGTGTTCTGGCTGTGTAGATGCAACATGGCCTCCTGACACCATTTATACAACCTCTGGAGTCAAACCATCACCTTCATAGATGACATGGTCTCCTGCTAACATTTACACAACCACTAGAGTAAGCCATTGCCTTTTGGTTGATGTGGCCTCCTGATACCTATTACACACTTTCTGGAGTTAGCCATTGCCTTTTGGTTGATGTGGCCTCCTGATACCTATTACACACTTACTGGAGTTAGCCATTGCCTTTTGGTTGATGTGGCCTCCTGATACCTATTACACACTTACTGGAGTTAGCCATTGCCTTCTGGTAGATGTGGCCTCCTGACACTTATATCACACACACACACACTGGAGTTGAGCCATCACCTTCCTGGTTGACGTGGCCTCCTGCTTCCTTTTAAACAAACACTGGGGTTGAGCTGTCATCTTACTGAACGACGTGGCCTCCTAATACACTTTATGTAAACACTGGAGTTGAGCCATCGCAATTGCAATTTACCCCATTATTTGGGAGACCTCATCCTACCTTCAAGTGGAAGTCGGTTTCCAGTGTAGAGGTTTTGGATTAGAGTGAACTAATCAACATAAGTCCTCACATGAGATTGGGTTGTCTATCTTCCTCCCCCAATTGCTTTATCTGTGTCTTTGGTCACAGCATTAGTATGTGGAATTGTTCTGGTGCTATCCTTGACTGTCTCACATTCTCTTCTTACAGGGATGTTATTGGCTTTGGAGTAGAAGTCAGTTCCCGCACAGAGGTTTTGGATTAGAGTGAATTAATCAATACAAATCCTCACATGAATTTGGGTTGTCTATCTTCCTCCCCCAATTGCTTCCTCTGTGTCTTTGGTCACAGCATTAGTATGTGGGATTGTTCTGGTGATATCCTTGACTGTCCCTCGTTCTCTTCTTACACAGATGTTATTGCCTTTGGATTGTGCTGGCCCATGAGTTGATTTCATGTGATAGACGTCCTTTTCGATACCAGATGTCAATTCCCAGATTGACAGATCGGTGATGATCCTCATGACATACACAGAAATTGATACATGTCTTAATCCCTGACTCTTAGGTTTGAGGTGAAGACAGTATGATCCTCATCCTACTGTCCCGTAGATGTCAATACCCTGTGAGGAGGTTTTGGATGTAGTTGGCTTACCAAGTATGGTCTGCCGTGTCCTAGCCACTCTACACCTCACAATTTCTGATCTTGTGCACTACACAATCTACACATGGGTGAACAGTATACCTGGCTCAGATGTGGTGCAGTTCCCCTCTTCATATCTATATCTCTCATTGTCAGAGGTATCCTTCAAATGTTTTCAGGTGTACTTCTTTTGTTCCCATTATCTGATTCACTTGGGATACTTTTTCAATTCAGTTGTGATATAGAGTCATTCTTCTTTCCATCTTCAAAACATGAAACCTCTGGTTATCAACTGTTCATGCTTCTTTCTCTTCCTGCATAAAAGGTTCTGCATGTTTTGTCCTCTTCAGTGGACTATGGCCAAGTAATTTGTTCAGAGATCTACACTCTTCTCTTGAATCAAGGCTGTCTTGATATTAAAGGCGTATACTGTATCTAAAGCTAGTTTGTGACATCACACACTGGGGCCTCAAGATAAGCACAGTAAAGTAGCATTAAAACTTGAAGTGACTGTACTTACTTTTATATAGTGATAGAAGATTTATAACTACATACATTTCAAGGTACAGTAAACTAATTACTTGGAAAATAGCAAACTCTTTATGCAATAATAATCTGTGAAGTGTGGCTGTTAAGTGTTATTTATGTTGTTGTTAAACCTAACCTAACTATGCAAGTTTAACATCAAACATTTGCAAACATGTACTACAAATTCCCAACCATAGAGCCTTACAGTAACACATTATACTTTAAGTCTACCAATCAGTATATTCAATTTAGTGCTGCCAATAAAAATATATAGGGCTAGGTTATTTCACTTGATAAGCATTAGCAATATAAAACATGTGCTGTAGAATAGCATACACTGATGATGATGATACAGTTTATTCAGTTATTAGGTAATATCCTATACATAATACAGTGTTTTGCATACAGTCTACAGTAAAAAAGCAAAGACTAATCCAATGTGTCATAAACTAGTAATAGCTAATATACTTTTAATATTTGTGGTGTAATTTCATCACCATTTCCTAGTATTCTGATTCTATGTGGATATGCAAAACATTTCAATTTAAACTTTATTTTACGTAAGACCACCATAACAGCTGAATATTGAATGATATTTGAAAATTTTCAAAACCATTTAATTTGCTATAAATTGATGTTTAATTTATCTATGTAGAGCCAAGATTATTTTTTATTTATGCCCCTTTAGATGCCTCAAAAACATTGTGTTCCTGGTTGTGATTTAAAATATAAGATCCCGGTTAGCAAGAAACCCACCCTTGAAGCTGCTGTGTGCACTTTTTTGAAAAGTATCAAAAATAAATGGGGGAAGTGCAAAATAGCATAAAAAGGTGAGAGCAACTTTCAGAATTTAAAAATCCTTTCTGGTCATGGAGAAATAGGCAAAAATGATTGGCTACCTCCTGACTTCCCAGAAACTCAAAGGAAAGATTCAGAATGCTTTGATTTTAGTAAATATTAAGAGTTATTGTAGTTCCGATGATGTTATTAGTTAATTTCAATGCATAATTAGTGAGAATAAACATGTTTTTAGTTTTCTTCTAGTACGTCTGGAATTTCTTTTGGATCTTTTGCACTACTCCACGTCTACTTTGGGGGGGATAATTTGGCACTGTTTTGCTGAACTTCCACCTCCATGGGGTTGGGCCCTAGTAGGTTGATGTTGCTCAGGGTAACTTGGCGAGGGTTGTATGGAACATCTCACCAAAGTTGCCTTCGGGAGGTGGCTGATCTCAACAATCTTCATGTATACCTATGGCCTATAATGCATATTATTGAGATGGAATATTCCACAAGATTGCTCATAGGTTTCCTCATGATATAAATGTTTCATAAATATGCATGTTTCAGACTATACTAACCCATAGACTGTCATGGGTAAAGCAAAAGGGGAAAGCTGCCATCCCTTTGATTGAATAAATGAGGAGCAGTTTGCTTTTCAAAATAGGGTTTTTGTGGTCATATGTTGCACTGGCTTTTGGTGTTCCTCCGGACTCTCCACCACATTCCTACCCTATGTTCTTCCAGGTAAGTATGATAGTCCTTGCCACTTTCCATTTCCAAGCTGCTGTGGTGATCACTTCCATTCAGTAGAAAGTAGGGTGGTGGTGTTCTGCTGGTGCATTGATCCTCCAACCATGCACTCCTGGAGGTTCATGTCGCACCCAGCTTCTGTGCGGTTCTACCCAGAGTGTGAGGTTGCATATATTTTTTGAGGCAATCCACTTCTGTTGGATGCTGTATACCTGATGCCATCTGGTTTTGGACTAGAGTTCACCTGCCAGGTATGGTCTGATGTGCCGTAGCCACTCTAAAACATAGGGCATATCCATTTTCACCTTCCCCACTATCCTGTTTGTGGATGGAGATCCTACATTCATTTGTGAGACTTGGGTTTGAACCCCCCTAGTTTCTTTCCTTCTTTGGATGTGAAGAGTATGCCTGGAACAGAAGTGGTGCAGTCTCCAACGTGTGTTACTCTCCCAATGGAGTTCACAATTCAGAGGTGTTCTTTAGATGCTTTCAAAGAATACTTACCCATATCCTTCACACAGGCCCCCCCACTGTGGTACAGTATATATTTTATGGAATTGATTTTGAGGTGTTGGAAAATAGTATACGTGAAACGTCCAATGAAAGGAAGACACCTTCAGGATGCATCATGTTATTTTATCCACCCTGATAATGAGGATAATCTCACATTCTTAAAAACATTTTCCTTGTGGATCAAAGCTTGAGAAAAGTTAATTGTGATAATATTGACCTCTACTTTTACCAAAATGTCAGGAGTTGGATGATGGAAACAGTCATTGTAACTCAAACACATTCAAATTTTCAACATTGCAGTTTATCTCAAGGAATAGCATACTGTTTATGTCAAAAACTCACATGAAGCTCTCTGTAAGGCTTCTGAACTGATAAAAAATAAGTATCTAAATTACATTCACTTCACAATTCCATCATTCACATAAAGTGCTTATGCACTTCAGACTACAGTCATAAACAAGAACAAATAATGTTGCAGTAAATTTAACAAATCTACTTTTTCTAATGGTTAATAGAATTTTAACAACTCTAATAGATATTATTTATGTCACTGAAAGATTTCAGTGTTTAACTTGTAACTGATACCAAAGGTCTTATCTTTTAACTTGGATTAGTTGTTATATGGAAACAAAATATTCTAAGTTCCAGTGCAGGTATAAGAAAATTCTTTAACATTAGCATACCTATTTTGACAAACCTAGGTATAGACATGTTTTTCTTGATTTTATGTCTTGAGGTCACCAAGAATAAACCCTTACAGTTATAATAGTTTGATATTTATCAAGTATTCAATTAAATTTCACATCATTAGAAACATTATGACTAATGTTGTATATGTTAATTTTGTTCACAGCAGAAGCATAGTCAGCTTGTACAGGAGATATTCTACAGTTGTAGCAAGCTACATCATTGTCTTATATTATCTTCATTATATTACTGTCTTCTGATCAAAAAATATTTTTTAGCAAACCAAATTAGATGAAATTTCAAAAGCAATAAACCAATTAAAGTAAGTGTGTTTAGGAAATTATCATGTTGAAAGCTGTAATGTATTTCAATATTCTTTGTAAGTTTGGATAAGTTATTCTACTAGTGTAATTCATTATTCTATTATCTAACATTTAAATTTTGTGATAACTGTGGCATACAAAAAAAGAAAAATACTTGCTAACCAGTGAACTGAAACGGGCATTATTCAATAGACTCAGCAGTAGGGTAGCAAAATATCCAAAATCTTTAGGACACAGTTACCCAAACCTTCCTGGTATATTAAGTACTGGGGTGATTGAACCAAAGCTTTTTTTAAATTAAATTCCCTTGTGGATTTAGTGTCATGTACTGCTGTCTCACAGTTTCTCCACAGCAGTGAATAAAAGCAATACATCCATCTATTAAGAGAAAGTAATGCTGACATCAGAGATAATGTGTATACCATACATTGATACAACAATCAAACAGAACTGGTTTTAAACTCAATGTTTTACAATTGGCACACTGGTGATTTACTGACATTTAAGATAGGGATAGTTGACATGAAAATGTTCTTATTGGTTTTACAGTAAAATCATCAGGTCCCAAATACTTTGCACATTGTATACAGCTATTCTGCAATGTTTTGTGGCAGTTTAATGCTCAAAGCAATTGCTGAGTAAACAGAGTTATGGTTTTGAATGCTGGTTAGGTTCCAGTTTTCTCTTTTTGCAAATTAAATTGATAGAATGCAACGGATTTCTATAACTATAACTAATACTTCATATGTTGTTTGCTGACCTGCATTCCCTTTTTTTTTCCAGGAATTGTTTTGTCTTTTGAAGTTTCTTTTATTAACTTTATTAGGACAGTGAAAATGTTTGAACATAAAACTAATAAATGATCAGTTTTTGAAATATTTCTTGTATGTCTGTTTGTCAAAGGTAAAACATCCAAGGAAGACAAAAAAGAGAAAAAGGATGACAACATTGACATTGATTACAC
Source organism: Limulus polyphemus (assembly GCF_000517525.1). Classification (NCBI taxonomy): domain Eukaryota; kingdom Metazoa; phylum Arthropoda; class Merostomata; order Xiphosura; family Limulidae; genus Limulus; species Limulus polyphemus. The sequence goes on along the minus strand of NW_013667831.1, from coordinate 127,252 downwards.
TGATAATTCCAGTGATGCTGATTGGTTACCTGAAGATGATCCTGAACGACTATGGTGTATATGTCGGAAACCTCATGGTGGAAGGTGAGATTCTTTTTTTAACCCTAATGTTTGAGATAAATACAACCTTTAAGGAAATCACTTCAACAAAATATTTACAGCTGTGTTTGCATCACCCTAGATTTTTTTTTTTTGTATGTGGAAGTATCCTACAAATTGTTGAGTTTTCCTGAGTAAAATTACATAGATGTAACTGGCTGTATTTTTTCAAAATACTGACAGATGGTGCTTGGAATGAAAGCTTTGCTACTTTATAAATAGGCCCAGCATGGCCAGGTGGTTAAGGAGCTTGACTCGCAATCTGCGGGTCGCGGGTTCGAATCCCTGTCACACCAAACATTCTCGCCCTTTCAGCCGTAGGGGCGTTATAATGTGGCGGTCAATCCCACTATTCGTTGGTAAAAGAGTAGCCCAAGAGTTGGCGGTGGGTGGTGATGACTAGCTGCCTTCCCTCTAATCTTACACTGCTAAATTAGGGATGGCTAGTGCAGATAGCTCTCGTGTAGCTTTGCACAAAATTCAAAAACATAAAGATTGAATTTGTGAAATAGCAGAAATATATACATTTTTTAAAGTCAAGAATTATTTTTGTCTGAAAGAGAAAGATTAAAACCTAGATACTTCCAATTATTTTGTACTTGAAGGTGTGCTTTTTAGGCTTTTGTTATAATATTTTCTAGTGTCTCCTATTGTGTAGCTTTGTCCACTAAATGACGTAGTTTTTAAAATCAATGTCAAATAAAACAAAACTTGAAAGTTTTGTATCTTTTAAAATTTTGTACTGGGTTGTTGTTAAGATAAGCAAACTCTAGTTCTGGTGTAGGAGGTTTGTCAAAATATCTAGAACTTTTCCTTATCTCTGTGTGTATGTATGTATATATATACACATATTTATTTATTTATGTAAAGAAAATAGCTTCAAAACTATTATTATATTAATTACATTAGTTGTAAATAGGCAATTAAAATCAGAATAGAAAACAATAATGAATTATATAAAAGTAATTATTTTAAAATTCCATTGCAATTTTCCAGTCATAATGGAAATTGTCTGTGGTGATAGCTCCCAAAAGCATTGGGGATATCCCATATATCAGACAAAATCCAAACATAGATGAAAAACTAGTTATCAGCCATCAAAAATCAAATAAGGGTGCAGAGTTGAGTGCTTATATCCACAACGTTTCAACTCTTACTGCCTTTCACTGTCTGCAACCAGTTGTGGGAAGGCAGTAACCCTTAAAAGTTTTTCTAACATTAAAAGTAGAAAAAAATAATAATACCACCCTAAAAATATTTCTACTAGAAGTTTCTGCCAACCTCCATCCTTAAAATTTCTAATAGTACCTAAAGTAGAAGAATAACAATATTTAACCACCCTAAATTTCTACAATAGATTACTCTCAATCTCCACCCTTTTCTAAAAAAGATGACAAAAGAATTCAATAAAGTATAAAAGATCTTAAACTGAACAATATAACAATAACAATATTAAACCACCCTAAATTTCTACAATAGATTACTCTCAATATCCACCCTTTTCTAAAAAAGATGACAAAAGAAATCAATAAAGTATAAAATATCTTAAAATGAACAATATAACAATATTAAACCACTCTAAATTTCTACAATACATTACTCTCAATCTCCACCCTTTTCTAAAAAAGATGACAAAAGAATTCAATAAAGTATAAAAGATCTTAAAAGGAACTACATATTCTACCTCATCTTTCTTTGTAGTTCATATTCCTCTTGTAAAATTATTCAAGTATAGTGTGGTATAGCTGAGAACAGCTCAGCTACTTGAAGTTAGTCTTTCCAGTCCCTGCTATACTGAATAAGTTTTAATTTTAGTATTAACTAATTAGAAGTAGGTAACTACCTCTAGTGTCAAAAAAGTTATTTTCCTTATCGAAAATTTATTTATTAAAAATGTTTCATATTTATTATAAAACAGTGTAAGAAATGTTCTCAATTGCTAGTATTTATAACCATTATTTTCTAGTTTATTTATGAATAATATAACATTATCCATAAAAGAATTACCTGTTACAAACAGGTAAAAATCTTTTTAATTGTGATATAATGATGCCTTTAAGCATCATATGTGGCACTACACTATTGGGGGTAGGTAGACCAAGAATGGAAAAATTGAATGCCCTTCTCTAATCAAAAATAGTCAGTTGTTATTTACTAACTTAATATCTAAATCTAAATAGTTAGCATGTAAGTGATATTATTTTTTTTGTTATAAGTTCGTTTGGATATATTAACCTTGGTGTAAAGTTCTGATTACTTATAGCAATTAAATCGTCTATGTAATGAAAGGTATATGTATATGATTTAGGATTTGAAACCTGTTTCTTGCATGAATTTTCATTAAAAAATCAGATATAAATTGGCTGTATTTGAAGAGAAGTTTGCTCCCATTGGATTTCCCACAGTTTGTTTATATACCTGTTCATTAAAAGTAATATAACTAGTATAAACACAGAAATGAAGAAAATTTTTACATTGGATTTTGGTAAATTTAAATTTTGGAATATCCATTTCTGTATCTATAAAATTATCAAATAGGTTATTGAATACCTTAATCAAATCTTTCAGATCTATTTTTGTATGCAATGTTATAAAATCATAAGTGGAGACAGAACTGGCTTTAATTGAGGTATTTAACTTATTTATACATTCCGAAACTGGATTGTTGTTATTAATAATCCAAAAACAATAGATACAGATTTATTAATTGTATTTAAAGAATTAGTTATAAATCTGAACTTGATAGGAGTTTTATGCAATTTTGGAATTGCTTATAAAAATGGCAGGTGAGAGGACTTTACATGTACATTTCACTTTTTTTTGTTTCTTTCCTTAAATTAGTAATATTATTTTTTTTTTAAAGGACTTTTGCTTAATCTACTTGTATTGTTAATTTCTTTAATTAGGATTTGTACATACAATTTTTTACATATACAAAGTTTCAAAGTTGAAACCTGCTTTATCAATTTATAAATTGCTCCTGCACTTTTTATTTTATTTTTAAAAGAAATACGTATTTTGTATTCAAATAGGTTTAAGTTTCTTAGATGGTTTTTTATGGAATTGATAAAATGTAATTTCCATTCAAAAAAAGAAACATGAAAGATAATACATTTTTTACTTAATTTGATAATGTAATTGTCAATATTTTTTCCAAATCTTTTAATATTTTGCCTTTATCAGTTTTTTAATTCTGAATTTTGTTCCTTTTTTCAATATTGATTGTAATTCTTTATCTTTGATTATCTATAACTGTATGAATATGCAAAAGGATCCTTAAATTCATTGTTATGACAATAACAAGGTAATTTATCAATTTCTGTTTGATTAAATTCTTCAGTAAATTTTTTGTAGTTGAAGATAAGAGGTCCTATAGGTTTATTATATTTAAAATTAACTATAGGCTGAACTGATTTAACTCTTTCAGCACGGGCTTGGTCCATGGAACCGACCTGGTAAACATTTTGTGTTTGTTTTAGTTTTCATGCTATAACTTTTAAATTAGTAAGCGAATGTCAATGAAATTGGGCAGATTATCAATAAACATTACAATGCTTTCATATGCAAAATATCAAACTTTCTAATTAAGTCTTAAGGTTTATAAAGCAATGTTTTTCTCATGGCTATTTTTTCTTTTCACATGTTGCCTATCTATCATGCAAACTAATATTCATTTTAAGATTAAAAATACTTTTATGCATCAGAAAATTTTGAAATTTCACATGTGAAATCTTTATAATGTCCAGATAGTTCTCAAACATTTCTCAAGAAAATACTTTATATTTTATCTTTTATTTTCAGTAATTAATCTCTGTACAGGTTCAGTAGAACTGACTGATCTTGCAACCACCATAAAAAATCAGGAAATAAATAAAAATTATGGCTATTTCATTCTAGAATGAACACAGATTATAACACGAAAACATAAATGTTTAGACTTAATAGCTTAAATCTCATAATCTTATACATTTATATAAATTTATTATTATTGACCTTTCAGCCGTGCCTGGCTAACAATACAGATGTTACAATGATGTGGCACTCATGTTACTATATCGAATAATATAAAACTGACCTTGGCTGTGTTTTAGTGTACTAGTATTGTGTAAAATACGGTCACATTTCAATTATTATACATTATATATGTATATAGATTATTGCTATTTTGAGATAAGTTCTTAAGCATATTTTCCTAAAACATAGAACAGTAAATAAAGAAGTAAAGCAAACAATTATTTCTTCTAGTTATGACCTTTGTACTTGGTTGCTGCTTTATGTAGGTTGCTAAACCTTTAAAATTTTGCATGTGGAGGATATGAAACAAAATATTTTTTTTAGGTTTTATATATATATATATATATATTTGAATAACAAATAAATCATAAATGACTACATTAATACTATAGAATTCTACTATAATTTGTCAAGCTTAGTAACTAAGATGTATTTTAATCTAAAAAAAATATGAAATTTTGAGCAGACTAAAGACACACCCTACCTCGTTGAAATATTGATTAAAAAGAAATAAATGGTGCCAAGTCTCTTAAAATGGCTGAGAAAGCCACTAGAGGGACATTCTGAGCTTTTGATTGGTTATTCATGTCATATATAGAAGTAAGTGTATATAATGGAAAGAGGTGGGCAGGGTGCCACTGTGTTTGATTTATTACATAAGCAATATCTTAGCAAATTGAAAAGATAAAAGATATTCTAACTTGTCAATATCTGTAATTTGAGTTTCTAATTCGTATCAAACTATAGACTTAGTATTTTATCTTCACAAACATCTAATTTGAACCAGTGCTACATTCAACATACCACAAAAATCAATGTTTGTCTGTTTTTTTATATTTACTTTTAAATTAAGAAATTGAGTAATATATATAGTACTAAAATTATAATCTACAGTTTGGTACTAAACTTATTGACATAAATTCATGAAATAATAGTTCAATAAAATTTTTAATGCGAGTCAACAAACGAGATGACATGGTCTTTCTCCCGTGACCCGTCTCACAAGGGTTAACAGGGAAAAAATTCTCTTGAACACCTGTGGATTAAAAAAGTTAGAGCTAAGTCATCATATATATTGTGTTTAAAGTCTATGACTATATATATAATTATTCTTTTTTCCATTATTAAAGGATTATTTTTAGGTATTTGATTCCATTTTAATCTAAATTTAATTAAATCTATAATTAAATTATTGACATGTATATGTTTCAATTCAAATACTGACATATATATCTTAACAAATACCTAAGTTTTGTATTTTTTAGTTCAAAATTTTGTTGTAATATAAGTTTTATCAAATTTATGTCTGTCCATAGCATAATCTAGATTATTACAAAAATTTTCAAAATCAATCCTTTTATTTTTTCCTTTACCCCTACATTTATTTTGTTTATTGTTATATTTATTTATTTGATACAGGTTTCTGATGCAAATATTTTTATTTAAAACTTCAGCAATTTATTTTGAAAATCTTGATTTAATCTGTAAGGATAAAGAGTCTTTTATTTCCAAATAAAATACTCTTTTCATTCTTGCAGGTTTTCATTATATGTTTTATCCCATATAGTGATTTTTAAATTATTGAATGAATGTTTATTAAAATGATCTATTTTAGTTGAATGAGGAGAACCCTTATTACTGTGAGATATATGTAGGTTAATCCTTAGATGTGAAGGATTAGTCATTTGTCCAACATATTTAAGACCAAATATACCACAAGTTAGTAAATAAATTACTTTGTCTATTTTACATAGTGGTATATCTTGCTGTATATATTGAAAATCCATTGCTACCGGACAAGATAAACATCTAGAACTGTTGCACTTAACCTTTTCATAAACTTTGGTAGCATATTTAGAAAACTTTCATATGGCTAGCTAGGCTATAAGTCAGTATATATAAGATAGAAAATAAAAAAAATGAAAATTCCATAACATGAAAAAGGAGTAATGGCAATAAATCAACACCTTAACATAATTTTTCTCCAAATAGTAAAGAAAATAGCTTCAAAACTATTATTATATTAATTACATTAGTTGTAACTAGGCAGTTAAAATCAGCAGTATAAAACAATAATGAATTTAATATCAATTAAGCCTTAAAATTATTTTTATTTTAAAATTCCATTGCAATTTTCCATTCATAACAGAAATTGTCTGTGGTGAAAGCACCCAAAAGCGTTGGGGATATCCCATCTATCAGACAAAATCCAAATGTGTATATATATAAATATATATAATAGGATTTAAATTATTTTACAACCCTTTGCATTTGCTTTAAATTCAATTTTAAATTACAATGTGGATATAGTTGACTACACTATGCCAAAATAACTACCCAATGTATTAATAAGGAATACGCAATTAAAATATAATATATAGTTTTAATGATGTTAGAAAAACACGTAGGTTCAAGAAGTCTTGATAGAATTGAATAAAACCATATAACCTGAGTGCTTTTGAAAGGTGAATCTTTCTTCTCCTAAAGAAGAAAGGTCAAGTTTTCAAAAACACTGGGGTTATAGGGTTTTTATTCACATATAATTTTTAAATGTTTTAACATTTTCTTTTCAACAAATAATTTTCATAAGAGTTATTTTATAAAATTTCACCATTTTTACACTTGTCATATAGTGAGTGTGCATGAGTAAAATAGTAAATTCCATAGTTATCACTTGCTATTTTAAAAACAACAAGAGAAGCTTGAATGCATTATCCTAAGAAAACGTTATAGAAGAGGGCTGAAAACATCAAACTTAAGTCAAGCATCTATGAATACGGAGTTTGTTTAACCTGAATCAAGTGAAGGAAAAATAAAATGTTTCTGGGTTCTCCTATGATTGTTTTTTTTTAAAAGAAAGACTGAATTAGTTAAGGATGTACAAGTATATGTAAATATTTCAAATTTACCATACAAGATACTAATTGTTTTTACAAAAAATTACTTATGTTAACAACATAGTTAAAAATCAAGTTTGTTTGTTGGTGACAAAATCATGGAATGAGTTTTGGGTGGGACCCATGGGCAGTAAGAGATGAGAATTCCTCTTTACTTGCTCTCTCATGCATTATTGTGTGATGTGTTTTTTGGACAGTACATTTTACTGTCTATAATAGCTTTTATATTTGGTCAAACTAAAAATTAATTAACTATTGCATGAAATCTCAAAATTATATGTAAAAATGCTTCAGTTTTTCATTAGTAACTAAACATCCACCATCCATAACTAGGTTCTGCATTACTTGCTCTGCAGATTATTTGCAGTAGTTTCTTTAGACTTCATGTATGTTGTCATTAAATAAAGGTACTGGAATTATATTATAAATCTATCAGAGATGAATAATTTTCTCTTTCTACTTTGTTGCATCATGCATTGCAGATAAGAATGAAGACAAATTCATTTTGCCGTTTATACTTATAACCATTCGTCCAGTCAGTGATGTCTAAAGTTTTACAGTATATCTATTGTGTTCTCATTTTCAGACTAGAAAGTTTTTATTTAGGTAGTTTCACCCTATGCAGTTTCGATACATATTCATAGGATGAATTTCTGCTTTTACAGAGGTGTTTGATCCTCTCCTGCCTCTTCAATGTTGAATTTGATTTCTCGATATAGTATTGTTTAAAGAAGGATATATATGAAAGTTAAATTGTGAAAGATCACAAAATTGCAATTTTACTTCCTTCTTTTTTTTTCAGTACCTCATTTATTTTGTACATTTGTCAGTTGCATTCAAGTTGTATTCCAGTATTTATTTTTTGTGGTTGAGTGTGCTGTGGTTAATTGACAAAACTACTGCCATTGTGAGAGGTTTAATTGATTCACCTTTTTTTTGAGCTACATATTTTCTTTGTCTTCAGTCACATCTTTGAATACTTGGTCTCAACAGAAACCAAAGCTTCAGACTGTAGTATTTTGGGCTACACTACATGTTTTTCCACTCCCTTTGGCTTAAAGTTCATAATACCCAAGACTGAAACATAGCATAGCTCAAAAAGTTTCTAATTTCAACTTCTTTCCCCAGGGACTATTAATTGGGTCAAATGGATATTAGGCACCATCTTATGATAACGTTGACTGTAACAAAACAATCAACTAATTGAAATTAGGGTTTCTGACTGTTTACTTTTGTTAGTTATTCCATCTGTCAAAATAATAAAAATATTGCCATTCTGTTCATTTGTTATGAAGCGCAAAGCTCAAATAATGAAGGAAGGGGTGAATCATAGTTTGAGGATTTTGTGGTTTAGTTTCTATTGCCACTAAACTTACTTACTTTGTCTTTGTTATTCTAAAACTATTAACTTTGATCTGCTGACAAGACATAAGGCAGCTAGGTCAAATCTCTGAGTACAAGTGTTAAATAAAGTGCAGATTTTCTGGTTTATTTTACTTTGTATTATATCTCTAACTTATAATTGTGTAACTGTATCCTTTAATCTTGTATAAGCAGATGCATATGTAGGACAGGGGACATGGGGGGCTTAACCCCCTCAGCCAATTTTTATTTTATTTTTTTTAGAAATTAACTATTTTTTAATACTGCATAAGTAGACACAGATCTAGGGGAGGAGGCTAAACTCACTCACCATTTTTTTTTTTTTTTTTCAGAAATGAATAACAATTATTTAATATTGTAAAAGCAGGCACAGATGAGAGAGTCTTTCAACCCCTCTCTTTTTTTTTCTTTCTGAAATTAATAAAACAGCCAGGCATCCATACATTACCATAAAATATCAAGAAGAAACATTAGATGTCAAGTCTTTTTATTTGAGTGGGCTATTAATCACCATAAAACCTTTTTGAGGCTTTCTGAAAGCAACACAGCTGGAGGCAATAACTGATTATTTCTTCTAAGTTAATACAACAATATGAATGTCAATTATTTAGTGTGATAATAAATTTTCATACCCTGCATTTTTCCACACATTCCAACATTTGTCTAGACTTGGAAATTCATTTTCATCAAAGTTAGTATTGTTTAAAACACTTCAGCTCTTATAACTTAGAGTTATTATAGAATTAATTTTTTCATGTTTAGATAGTAGAATTCTCATTAGAAATGTAACTGATGGCCTGTAGGTGTAGTCATTGTGTTTGACTTCACACAAGTTACAAATTAATTTATGTATGGAATAAATATTTGACTCTGAGACGAATAATGAAAGTAACATACAAAACTTTAATTAAAAATGTTCTGATATTCATCAGCATCTACAACTCCTAAGTTATCATGAAACATCTCTACATCAAAAGCACAGAAGTCTTCATTCTGAGTAAGCAACTGTTCATTGATTAAACCATTCATAAGATTCATTAACATCGAAATTATACTGAACAAGTTATCAATTAGGCTAATAAAAGAAATATATTCAGAGATAATTATGTTGAGCTAACTCATTTAAAACTTTGAGAATATTCTTTAACAATTCTATTACTTTTTCAATTAGTTTTGCTAATGCTACAATGGAATTCTCTTGTAATACAACCTTATTTTCAGACATTATACATAATTTTATTAACCTGTTGTTAGACTAGAGAGGAGTAGTAATGATAACTTACAGAGAGTTATTGTGATGAAATTTTTCTATTTGTTGTAATACAGCCATCTTCGTAAATCTAACAGCAATTCTGGACAATCAGGATACTTTTGGGCTGCAAGTCCACTGGCAGTATAATTGGTGGAGGAACTTTCTTGCCAAGCCAAAAACATGGTGTTTTAAACTCTTTTTCGAATGTTTTTCAGATTCATCAACAAGTATGGCACAGCTATTTTGCAAGTAGCTCTTTTGTTTAATTGGCAATCATGTGTCCTCCAATTGAACTAAAACTTAAAATATTTGTTAATTGGTTAATTGAATAAGCTGTTTAATGCCACTCTTTTTACATATATATTTCTCCACTTTTTTCCTTCAAATCAAAGTTCTGTCAGTTCCTTTAGTTGCGTACAGATAACATAAACATTTGTTAGTTTTCTCTCTGCTATGGTCATTTCTATTGAATGTAGGTAAGACAAACCACTGGTTTCTACTTCTTATGTTACATCTTGGAATGTAGTCAATCAACTCGTCTTTCTGTAACTTTTTTATTCTCTTATTTGGATAATCATTCTTTGTTAAATTTCTTTATACATTCAGTAGTATGTTTGTTCTTCCTTCATCTAACATGTATGTATGTCGTGCACAAAAATTCAAATTTTCAACTATTGAGCATTTGTAATCTGCATAAAATGTCTTAAATGTTTCATTTCTCCCTCCTTAACCCTTTCATGGCGGGCTCATACAAATTGCAGAAATTGAGTAGCAAATTTCACATTTAGAACAATACATGCGGTAACTAGCATTCAAATTATTAACAAATTGAGTGCAAAGAGATTTTCATTTTAAGTATAAAAATACTTTTCTGCATCTTAGTTTTCATATTTCATTTGCATAATCTCCAGAACCTCCTAAATGGATATCAAGTTTTAAGGTAAATTTTTATATCGTATTTTTCATTTTCTTTACCATATCACTAACTCTAGCTATTATCATCAACGTACAATGTAATGAAATAATGAAAATTAGGAAATAAAAAAAAAGACATACCTTTTAATTTTTTTTGTAGAATATCTTTAAAGAGTTTCCTTTTGTGAAATTCGTAATTTCATCTCTATCTTTTCACATATAGTTAATTTTTAATGTTTATTTTCCTTTCTTGTCTTTTACAACTTATTCATCTCAACACAAGTTAATGGTACCCTCGACGCATATTACAGTTTCTTTGTAAGACAAATGCAACTCTTTGACAAAATTTTCATTCAACATGTAATGTCATAAGCCTTGAAAACAGATGTGAAGTATGATGTATAATTAAAAAATGTTTAAACCTTTTAATTATGCATTTTAAAACATAACTAATACACAATTAACTAAAATGTAATTGTAAGACCTAAATACAATTTTTACTGTATCTATAACTATAACATATTTAGGTAAGAAACAATCACAAATGCTATAGTTGTTCAAGTGGCTAACAATACTATAGTCAATTTCATGTACTCTGTGACGAAGATGTGGTTCCAATTTCAAAATAACCATTGTTAGTTTATAATGAGCTATTTATAGTTGTTATATATTACATGTGTATGTAACATCTACATGGAAGTAATAAAGCTCAAACAAATCTGTTGAAGGTGGGTATAGCAACTGTCAAGGGTTGAAAAAATTAATTATTTGTTTTAACTGCATTCAGAGTTTTTTGAAAGGAACGAGTCAAAAGGTTATTTAAGCATCATAGTGGCTAGGTGTACCTCTACTCTATTACCATTGTATTGTTGAAGATACAGAGTGTGTGGTCTAAAACAATATACATCATACCATTCAGAATGCCATCCTTTAACTGTCACCTCTTTAATTATGTATATCCCCACTATGTTGAAAACTTGGATTTCAATTATGGAACTTTTCTCTTTTGGCAGTCTGAAAATTTTATTTTAACACATCCAGTTAAGTCAAGTTAACACACTACCAACATTACAGTACCTTTCAACAACACTTCCAACTTGTGTTGTTTCTTTTTAGATTTGCATCACTCTTGTTTAAAGTCCAACTGATCTCCATTGCTACATCATTTACTTCTTAATTTTGGTTCCACAGTGTTAACATTCTCACTCTGAATTTAACCAATATCAGTTCACATTATGATCCCCTTTTATACCAAATTAATTGGTAGTCACGTTTTTGTTCTCTGGATTTCTATGTATTTGTTACTTGTCAGCAACAATAATTGAGCTAATCCTGTTAATTTTGCCTATTAATTTTGTTACTAACATTTTATGTTTTATAGTCTACTACTATCTTCATTTATCTATAAGCCTACCCCAATTTCATCATCAGTTTATATTATCTTCTGGGTCCTAACTCAGTTTTGTGGCTCAAAGTAATTTAATTCTACTACTTCAGTAGTTTTAGAATACAACAAATTTTTATTTTCTTTCCCTGATTTATTTTTCTTTTTGAATGTTGTTAATCTGTCTAATTTTAACTATTTGATCAAGGCCAATTTATCTCGTACTTTCTAAAACAGTATGCTTATTAGGAGTACTACTAAGCATAGTGTTACTAGCAATGTATTGTCCCCCAGTGGGACAACATAAGTATTTGGATTTACAAAGCTAAAATCAAAGGTTCAATTCCTCTTGGTGGACACAGCAGGTAGCCTGATGTGGCTTTGCTATAACAAAACAAACACGGCACTGTATTAGATAACTTCCACTTATCTAACCTTTTTTTTTACTGCTGTAGCTCGCAAATGTTTTATGTCTTGCTAAAATTCTTTAATAGTTAATCCTGACCTTGTAGGGCAGATGCTTAGTTTCTTCCAGTATGCTTTTCAATTCTTTAACTTCTGAATTCACTTCTATTTCTCTATTTTTATTTTCTATTTTTCGTATGTTAATAATTCTTGTAAATCAGGTACTTTCATGTTTCATTGCATAATTATATACTTGATTTACTTCTAAAACTGGAAGATAAGGTTAATCCTTGTCCATGAGTGAAACAATTTGTAGCTAACTTTAAATATCCACTTTCTCTTAATTTGATCATTTTAGTCTGATAATCAAACTGATGCACATCGTATTTTGGGTGTACTACTGATAAAGTTAGTTCACTTTTAACATTAAACAGCCATGTTCCTGTAGTTTTTGTCTTAAAGAAGTATAACGGTTTTGGAATGATTATTCTCGTCTCACACAGCTCTGTTATCTTATTTTTAATGCTTGCAAAAATCACATAGTTATAAGTTACTATAGGTACTGAGTAATTTCCAGAATTACCGTTACAAACTCTAATGGGTCCTTTTATACACATTAACAAATCCTCTTCAGACAATTCTATATATATGTGTTTATCATTTGAAACAACTATATAGGCTTCTCACTGTCTATAGTTGATGCTAATGAATTATTTAATGCCAGTGGTAAAGGTATGACTCGGTATATTTTAAACATTCTGTTTGTTGCCTTTAAGGGTATCTCTATAAACATACACAGTGTATCTCTTACTGCAGATGTCTTCATGTCAGCCCATGAATGATACATTTAAATCCCATCAACATGTGGGGATCACAAGCTGTAATTTCATGTAATACTTTTTCCAGTTTACTCAGGAGTAGGAAGTAAGAACTTAAATTTCTACCTGCAGCTGCATAAAATGCTTGTACCAGTTTAGCCAGTTTTGTTCTACTGCTTCCTACTGTAAAAGCTAATTGTTGCAAATTATTTTGAATTATTGAATTGAAAACTAACATATTGGCTCCTGCTTTATGGATTTTAGTTTGTTCTATTTAACATGTATTAATTTTTTAGTGATATTCATTAATGCTTGGGATACTTTTCTTATTTCCTGATAATGAAACTCATAATTCATAATAGTTTCCTGTTCACCTATTAACCCTAATGAGATGGGTCTTCCTATGATCACGAGTCAAAGGTGATGTCATCGCATTTGTAGACAAAATTTTATTGAACTACTAGTTTATGAATGTATGTCAATACATTTGGTATCAAATTGTAGATTATAATTCAAATTTTAGTATTATACAACAGTTAATTTCTTAATTTAAAAGTAAATATTAAAACAAATCCTAAATATTGATTTTTTTTGTGTCACGTGGTATGTTGAATGCAGCATTGGTTCAGATTAGATGTTTGTGATGTCCAAATACAATACAATGTCTATAGTTTCTTACTAATTAGAAACTCAAGTTACCAATATTGAAAAGGTAGAATATAAGAACCTCCTATCTTTTCTGTTTGCTGATATATCGCTACATGTATTGAAACAAACACAATGGCCCCACCCACTATTTCCATTTTTGGAAATACTTGCTTACGTACACCTACTTCTGTATATAAATAATCAATCGAAAGATTGGAATGTTGCCCACTTGGTTTTCTGAGCCTCTGCGAAGTATTTACACAGGAAACCCTTTCTTTCCATAGTGGATTTCAATTGGCAAGATAAGACATTATTGAGATTGAGAAATCATATTTTTTTAGACCTAAATACAGCTTATTTACTGAGCCTGATAAATTATAGTAGAATTCCATGGTATTGAGATAGTAATGTATGATTTTTTTTCTTAATTAAAATGCACATACAAAAACCTTAAAAAGTTATTTTGTTTTACATTTAATAAGGCTTAGCAAATTACGGCAAGCAGCAAATGAGTACAAAGTTTGTAACTAGAACTGATAATTGTTTCTATGCCTCATTATTTACTGTTCTATGTCTTAAGAAAAATAACTGAAATTTAAGAACTGATATGTAAATAGTAATAATGTACATACATATATAATATAACTGAAATGTGACTGTATTTTACAAAATACTGGTCCACTAGAACACAACCAAGACAGGTCACCTTGTAAAGGCCAATTTTATATTATTGGATATGGTAACATGACTGCACGTGCACCACGTTATTCAACTTCTGTATTATTATGTTAGTCAGACACTGCTAAAAGATCAATAGAATAAAAATCATAAATTTTTATATATGTATAATGTTATTTTTTATGATGTTTAACCCTCTCAATATGGGCTTGGTCAATTTGACACAAAATACTGGTCCACTAGAACACAGCTAAGACAGGGCCAGTTTTATATTATTGTATAAGGTAATGTGACTGCGTGTGCACTACATCATTCAACTGCTGTAATGTTAGTGAGACACTGCTGAAAGGTCAATAAAATAAAAATAATAAATTTTTATACAGGTATAATGTTATTTTTTTTATGATGGTTAACTCTCTCAATACTGGCTCCGTCTATTTGACTGACCATGCGACCTCTTTGTACTCGTTCAAAGAATTTATACATTTGATACTACTAACTTTTAATGTAATGTGTATGTCTTCATGAAATTTGGAAGTCTTTCAGTAGACATTATAAGTCTCTCACAATAAAAAAATCATATTTTTAATGAAGTATTTTAAATAAACTAAATAAAAAAGATTTGCACTTGAATATATCAAGTATTTGTTTTGAATGATCCATGTGCAAAGTGATTTTCATGTTAAGATTAAAAATACTTTTCTTCATCTCAAAAATCTCAAATTTCATTTGTGTAATCTCTCAAAACCTCCTAAATATATTTCTTTTTTTTTTTCAGTGAAACATTATATTTTATCTGTTATTTTCTCTACCCTAACTCTATACTCGGTTGGTCCATTTGACTGATCTCGTAATCACAAAAAAAAAATTAACTCTAAATTACCCTATTTTCTTTCTAGAATGACTTCAAGTGTAACATGAAACTACATTCATTTATCCTAAGTAGCTTTAAACTCATAACAGGATACACATACTTATAATTAAATCTTATTGTTTTATTGCCCTTCTGATTGCTCTTTGAACCTGTCTAACTACTGTTTGTGCCATTATAAGTTGTAAATCAGAAAATCAGTGAAATTGAAATTAACTATTACATCCATCAACAATCTTAATAAATCAGTTCTGTTGACCTACAGATTCATTTGTATTTATCTTTCTGTGAGTGTGTGTATATACATATATATACACACACACACCTTTTTAGAACAATTTGCATATGCTAATGTAATGACATGTCACAGGCAGCATGTTTGGCACCTAAACATATGGCTTATGACAAATACAGTGCTATGTGGAAAGACTCATAATTGGAGGAATATGTGATATCCCTTTTTAATAAGAGTATTCATACAGCCAAATTGTTAACACATTTGAGATGTAAGTGATTTCTCTAATTATGTAATAGAAATGTAAAGCATCATTGTGAACTGTCTTAGATACTGCTAATTTTATGGCCTTATGTTATATTTTATGACAGAATGACTACATTGACAGGCCTAGTATGTAATTTTAAAATGAAAAATGAGTTAATCATGTAAATTTGTTTTATTTCAGTTGTCCTTTCACTATAGCATCTGTGCTCCACCAGTGGTACATGATGAAAGGCGTGGCTTTATTATAGTCATCCATACAAAATAATTGCTTTCATATAGGAATTTGGAGATATGAGGTGCAGATATATATTATGGGTGCTGTGTACCATGGGTGACTCACAACATCCAACAGAAAAAATTAAATGTACCACTGGTGGCATACGATGTGATGCACATTTTAAGCTATCTAAAGCCAAAGGGCACCCCATTTTGTGGAAGGAAACCTTCAATACTCTCTGTTAAAGTAGTGCACAGAATTGTGTTTAAGACAGCAGTAGGCTCCAAAACCAGTCTAATTCTGAGCAATACCTTTATTCACAAAGTGAAAGCTATGGATGTAGCAGGGAACTCTTTGACCCAAGAAGTCATGTGATGAAGCTGAACATACATCTTGGTAAAAGGGGAAATAAAACACAATCTATTACTCCACATAACGTAATTTATTTTATTTAAGCCAATATTTTGCCATTATGGCTTCATCGGGGCAAACAAGACACTTGCTAACTGATTTAGACATACACAAAAGATTTCAAAATAATACAAGTCTCCACAGTAAGATGGACTTTGCCTGATGATACATCAACAAATTAGAGGTAAAATTACATGTAAATGGACAAGATTATACTATCTAATGCAGACATATGTTATTACATTAATTAAATATAACCAGTAAGAATTCAAAATTCCAGGGTGATTGTTTGTTTATATATGGCTTATTCCCCGAAATTAGTAGAGCTTCTTTGTATTTTCTATCTAAAAAGCTGTAGCAGTGAGTAAGAATGTTTGCTGTTACGGGACAATAATTATCAATTATACCGTGTTTGACAACAAAATGTTCAGCCACGGCACTGGCTATACTATCTAGTGTATGCAGAGCTCAAAAGTGTTTGTTAATTCAACCCCTAATAGTTCTGCCTGTTTCACCAACAAAGCTGTAATAATGAAACATTGACTTAAATAAAACCAATTATGTTTTCTGAAGTAATATCTTGTTTTTTTCGTTTTATCAATTAATAGAACTTTCCAGTTTGCACTACAAACTTACTTAA
The DNA here is from genome assembly GCF_000517525.1 of Limulus polyphemus. Taxonomy (NCBI): domain Eukaryota; kingdom Metazoa; phylum Arthropoda; class Merostomata; order Xiphosura; family Limulidae; genus Limulus; species Limulus polyphemus. The sequence continues at coordinate 110,118 of NW_013667831.1, read as the reverse complement.
TGCATCTTGGTACTTAAAAAATATAATAAACAAGAATTTTATGTTGACAAAGGTTTGCAAGCTTTTGGCCCACAACTTAAAAATTAATAACTATTTTCTTGAGAAAGACTGTTGGAATCAGAACAATCCAATTCAACCACATTTCTTTCAAATCCCGTGATGCAGCTCCAGTGGACTTTTATGCCATTAGTCTGCTTAAAAATGGGTCTGAAAGCCTAAACCCACTTAAATTAGTTAGTTTGTGGAAAGCTTATCAAGACATATGATCAGAAATGGGCCATATCATCCTTTGCAGAAGTCTGTTACATTGAAAATTGTGGTGTCAAATAATAATGGTAATTAAGCCATTAGACTACACACATTTGATGAGGGTGGAAGTAGTTCCAAGGGAAATATTGAACTTGGGACCTCCTTTTTATAAAACACAAAGAACCTTCAATATATGTCAGTGAAAATAAACATCTTCCGTAGATTAAAACCATACAGAGCTGTTATATGTCCTTATTTATATTTTTGTCTTCTAAGGTTTTGCAATTGGTATACATTAAGAAAAATATTTTTTCTCTTTCAACTCTGTAAAACCCTTAACAGGTGGACTTGTCTTATTTGGGGTGGGGGGTGACATTTTGGAACTACTTACGTTTGAAGTAATAAAATTGGATGAATAAAATATAAAGTTTTTAAGCTCCATATAATGACAAATATTATCTAAGCAGATGCAAATTTTAAGTATTGCTGTACTAAAGTGAAAAATGTTTGAAAATATAGATTAAGCTTAACAATTGTGGTTTTCAGAACATTTTATTGTACATTGTTCCTTTTAAGGTTTATGATTGGCTGTGATGGCTGTGAAGAATGGTTTCATGGGTCTTGTGTTGGAATTACACGACAGAAAGGACGGAAGATGGAAAAAGACAGAAAAGAATGGCTATGTTCCAAGTGCAAAAAAGGTAGACACTTTATAATTATGCTGTGTGTCACCTTGACTTATCCTTTTTGCCCACACTTTTTAAAAAACATATCTAAAATATTTTTTAATAGTATATACTGTTTCTTTTTGTTATCATTTACCAGTCATCCATCTCAGAATAGTAATAAGTCAAAAACCAAAACATAATTTCGTATGCTAGACAAGATACAATTTTTTGTGTTAATGAAAGTGATGAAACATTTAAGTTCTGGTTTGAGATAATGTACGATAAGTGACTCCTTGATATGTAGTGTTTTGTGCTCGTTGATCACTTGCACTGTTTAGAATTATCAAATCACTTTCAAAAGGAAGGTAATAGCAAGGGTAAGTGATAAAACAACATCTAGTCTGTCCCATATACTAAACTAAACTGTTTAGAAAAAAAATTCAGAGCTAGTCTTTATCATTCAAATATTTAACAAGCCTTCCCTTTAAACTTCTAAATGTACTGTTTCCACCACATCAGAAGGCATCCCATCCCGAAAACCAACTACTCTTTTAGAAAAAATAAAACTTAACTGAGGATATTAGCTGCTCTGCCAAAATGTATATATGTATCTCCTAGCCTCACCATTCTTAATATTAAGTGTGAAAAAAGATGATGCCAAAATGTATATATGTATCCCCTAGCCTCACCATTCTTACTATTAAGTATGAAAAAGATGATGCATTGACATTATCAACTCCCTTAACAATCTAAAACACCTTAATCAGGTCCTCTTTGACTTTTTTTCAAGAGAAACCAATTTCAGAGAACTTGACCTATCCTTTTATGATGACCTTTCCATCCCAGGTATCATCCTAGTGGCCTGTCTCTAAATCCTTTCCAACAATTCAAAGTTCTTTCTATGGTAAGGAGCCCAAGACTGAACACAGTACTCCAAATGTGGTGTGACCAGTGACCTATACAATGAAATTATTACCTTTTCAGCATTGTATTCAATACTTCTCTAGATACAACGTAGTATCTTATTTACCCTACCATTACCAATGGTACACTGCCTGTATAGTTTAAGAGACTCTTTGACCAGAATACTCTGTAATGCTCTTAAGGTTATTCTGATCAAAATTTTACTTATAATTTAAACTATGACATAGCACATGCACTACCTTGCATTTATTATAATTATAAGCCATTTATTAACCCAACCTACCAGTGATCTAAATCCTTTTGTAAAGCAGTAGCATCTTCATTAGAGCTAGCAACATCAAAAACCTTAATATGATCAACATATATGAGTAATTATTGACCATTCCTTCATCTATGCAACTGATGTAAATCAAAAAGAGCAAAGGTCCAAACACAACCCTATGATACCTTCACTTATTACTTAAATCCTTTCTTACAGTGACCCTTTTCTGTGCATGTCACAAGAGTTTACTTAGTTACATTTAAAATTTAATTAAGCTAATTTATGATCAATGTTTGTCATTGAAATCAACATTAAAATTTACATTTTAGTTCAAAGTTTTATATTATCTAAGTTTTAATTCTTTTGTTTCAAATAAAACTTCTTAAAGTTTTGCTTTATTCTCTCATGATCCACAAGTGCACAAAATGTTAAATTTGTGTGTTTGTAATTTGAACAGTTCTTGACTCACGCTAACCTTCCATATATAGAAAGAACTTACATTAAATGCTCTGTTTACACATTCTTCTTTTAAGTTGCTTAGGGCACATTCAGAGAAAGAAAAAATAAATTTCTCTGAACTCTTGACAGATGCTACACCCACTTTCTATCATTGAGTTGCGATTTATCAGCTAATACTTAGTTGAACTGGATGTTTATAACCAATGGAAAGAGTATTTTGAAGTATGTCCTCTTAACTGTTGTTTTAAAATTGGCATGAAGAGTTATACAGAGAACCAATTAAACTGCTCTTAGCATTGTTGCTGCTTTGTCTTTGGCACTTTAGCATTATTTCTCAATTAGAAATACGTTAGATAGACAGTTGCATTGTTTTAGTTATATATTTTACTTAATTGTGTGTGTTATGTTTTAAGATGCTTATTTGAAAGGTTTAATATTTTTTTTTTTACATAATCCAATGCCTGCGTAGTTCACAAGAGATAGTATAATATGCAAATGACACCACATTCTGCTGAAGGCTGGAGTTTCTCTGCCTACTATATCATAATATTGGCTGGGGATGTCCATTGTTGTGTGTTGCGATAAATAACAGTGCTAAAGGACAGGAAAGGATAATAAATTATATGTGATAATGTAAAGATACGCAATTAAAAGATGTTTTAAGATTATTTCACCAATTATTAAGAGTTGTGTACATTTTTACTATGTCTTAATTTTAAACATTTTGTTAAAATGTACCATAGACTATATAGTATAAGTTGACAATAATAGCTACAGTTACTAATATCATATGAAAGTGAAAAAAAATTAACTTAGATTAAAAACAACTTTTGATATTCACTTTGAATGTCCTAGGGGTTATGCCACTTTCAAGTTTACTCGTGTTGTTTTGTTGGTTATGCAAGGGGCTACTTGGGTACACTCACTTAAATTTACAGTTATTCCAGTGTGACTGAATTTCATTTATAACAAGCCTCTGCTTTCTTCCATTCAGGCAATTTTCAATCCAATGAGCCAACTTATCTCCCACACCTATAGAGGTTTTTTTTCTTAACAAACCTTGTATGTAGCACATTCTTGAACGAGTGTTTTTCTGCAAGATGTAAGAAGAAAAACTGTGATAAAAGTAATAAATAGTATACTGACATGTCCAAGTGAAAACTTTTTCTAGTTTATTTTCTCTGACATTTCAATCAAATGCCCTTCTTCAGTAAAGACCATATTACAAGTGAATTAGGCTCAAAAATAGTTGTTAAAAGGTAGGAAGAAACAAAAATTCTAATTACACACATTCATTAGGAGCACAGTGATAAAACAACTGATAAAAACATTGTTGAACTTATTACATAAATATTATTAAAATTATCAAGAAGTAATTAGAACAACTAAAATTGGATTTAGAAATGTTAACACAGGAAAATAATAAACATAAATTTACAAAATAATAGCCTAATAAAATAATTATGGGAAGGAAAAGACTTTAATATAGATAAGGTTGAAGAGGTATATTTAACCACAAGTAACAGTTTAGGTAAACACATCCAAAGAAAAGGTTTATGGGAATGAAATAAAAGAAAGGATTGACAGAGTATTATAATTACTTGAAAGTAAATCTTTTAAGATGCATGGTAGTGTGTCATGTAGCCAAAACAACTTACAGGAAACACTGTGTGTTATTAACAGGAGTGTTAGTTTATCAATTTTCCACTTTCTGTAGCTCTGACTGTGGTAATGCAAACTATCACAGATTTTCAGTGGATGTGCTCTACTGGAACCTTACTTCACATACAAAATTTCAAGGCAATCCATTAAGAAATACACAAGATATAAAATCTCCAGTTTTGATTAAATTTCTTCTTTTTTTTTTTTCTTTACACTGAAAGTACAGAAACTTGAGTTGATAGATACAAGTATTTAACTTTTATGAATTTTTTTGAACTTGGTAAACTGATAAATTCCCGATATTTTGTTGTTTCCAGTCAGAGATTTATCTCGCCTCAACCTCTTCATTCATCAACCCTGGTTTATCATGGAGTCTTTTCTCACCCTGAGGTGGCATTTTCTCTGGATTTATGGATGACCAAAATGGATGTCGCCAACACTTATCTCCATATACCTATTCACCTCAATCTTGTCCTCATATTCGGTTTGTCCATTACCGGGTGGTTTACCAATTTCAAGCACCACCATTCGGGTTTGCTTTGGCCCCTTATGTTTTCTTTCAGGTAGTCCAAACATTTGCTCAACATCTTCATGTTCTGCAGTTGAGTTTTCACTAGTACATGAACGACTGGCTTCTTCTGGCTCTTTCTGAATTGGAGTCGGCCAGCCATACTTGGCAGCTCCTTTTAGTGGCTACTCGAGTGGTCTGATTAATCAAACTGGAGAAGTCCTTCTTCAGACCAACTCAATATCTCGTCTATTTGGGGGTCCTTTTCCACACTCGTATCAGTCGGGCCCAGCCTTCTTCTTCATTCTATGAAATTGTTAGTTCATCATGCCCTCTTGGTTACATTGCTTACTGCTTGCAAGGTTCTGTCATATTTGGCGATGCGATATTCAATGACATCACTGGTTCCTCTCAGTCATACCCATATGAGATCACTTCAGTGGGCTTTTTATGATTAATAGAACTTTGCGTAGAATCCTCTTTCTACTCCCATTACCCTTCCTCTTACCCTGCAAGATGAACTGCTTTAGTGGTTGGACACAAGGCACATGCTTCAGCGGGCATGCCACTTCCTCCTCTGAGTCTGAATCTACATCTTTTCACAGATGCTTCCCTGTGGGGCTGGGGTGCATGGGTCAACGACCAGGAAGCTTCAAGCTGTTGGTCTGTGGATTAAGAATCTTTGTATATCAATGTTCTTGAATTTCTTGCTGTACGTCAGCCATTGAATCACTTCCTTCTTCTCACCACCATTGTCTGATGATGGTTCATTGAGATAATTTTACAGTGGTGGCACATATCAGTCATCAAGGGGGTACCCAGTTGGGAGATCTATGTTTTGGGATCTCTTATACTGGGTCCACACACAACACATTATCTCATTGTGTGTCATGTACCAGGTGCTTTCAATTTTATTGTGGATCGCCCTTCCTGCCTTAACTGGATTTATTCGAAAGAGTGGTCCTTAGATCTCCTTGTTTTCAGGTAGTTTTGCACATGGTGGGGTACTCCCCATGTGCATGCCTTTGCTATGAGCCTCAATCACAAGTTACCTCTCTTTTGGTTGCCGTTCTTTCATCCTCAGGCTCTGGCAGTGGATGCCTTCAGCCAAGATTGGTCCCTCAAATATCTTTATATTTATCCTCCTATCAGATTACTTCACTGGGTGATCTCTCTCATCCATACCACTACTTGTCAGGTCCTTCTGATTGCTCTTTATTGGCCAGCTCAGTCATGGTTTCTGCAGCTATAGCACCTGCTGTTCTCCCCTCCTGTACCTTTTCTGTCATCTCCCTACCTTCTTCGTCAACCTTGGCCACTGGTCCTACATCCCACCCTTTACATCCTGCATCTTCATGCCTGGCTTTTATCTAGTCCTTGGCAAGGAGATATGGTTTTGCATGTTGAGTCGCTTTGTTTTTAGCTGGTTCCATAAGTCTTTCTTCCATGAAGATGTATCAGCACAAGTGGAAGGTGTTTCGCAGTTGGTTTACAATTCAGGGATTTACCACTGACTGGCCTACTGTGGCTCAAATGGCAGAATTTCTCCCTTGACTTTTTAACTGGGGGTCCTCGGTCTCAGGTTATTGGGTAGCTTTATTTCATACCTTTCATTTTTTTCAATACCATAGAGTTTTTACTTCACCTGTCCTTATCATGCTACTGTTTTCCTTCCAGTTGCATCACCCTGTGGTACTCCATTCCCTCACTTTATCTCCATTTGAACCACTTTCCTCCTGTTCCATGTTTCACCTTCCCATCAAAACATATTTCCTTCTCCTCTTAGCCTGTGGATGGATTTGTTTGTCATTGATGTTTCACATACACTTTATCATCTTACCTGTCATCTCCTTTATTCAGATTGTTTCTTCCTCCCAAAGACCTCGGTGGCTTGGGAGGGTAGCTTCTCCTTTTTGCCTATTTCTCTTCCATTTCTCATTTTTACTCTCACCTGGATTTGGTTTGGCTTCTGTGTCCAGTCAGGACTCTTCTTTGTTATATTGCCCGTACAGCTTTCTTTTTGGATGGCCAGGTGGTTAGGGCACTCGATTCGTAATCTGCAGGTACGAATCCCTGTCACACCAAACATGCTCGCTCTTTCAGCCGTGGGAGCGTTATAATGTGATGGTCAATCCAACTATTCATTGGTAAAAGAGTAGCCCAAGAGTTGGCGGTGAGTGGTGATGACTAGCTGCCTTCCCTCTAATCTTACACAGCTAAATTAAGGACAGCTAGTGCAGATAGCCCTTGTGTAGCTTTGCGTGAAATTCAAACAAACAACTTTCTGTAATTCCTATTCCTCACTCTTCCCAGAATTTTTTCCATGTCTCTTATCAAATTAGAAACGTTACCTTTTCCCTCACTTCTCATCTTCATCATCCATTGGATTATCTACATCATATCATGGTTTTTTCTTCATATGGTTTTCGTCTTCCACCATCTGTGGCCATTCTTCAGACTTAGGTGTGATCTTTCTCCTCATTTCTCATTATATGGATCCCACTCTGTGGCAAGTGGTGCCTGACTAGGTATTATTTAATTTGAAATCTGTATTGTATAGCCATGTTGATTTGCACTTTATATTCCATGGTTCACAATGCTCACCGTTGAGATGGGTGTTCCACAAGATCTCTTGTAGGAAAATAACCTCATGATATTTTGCTACATAAACATGCACGTCCCAGGCCATACCACCCTTGAACTGCATGGGTAAAGCAGAAGGGGAGAGCTGCCCATCCCTGCCATGCATGTAATGAATAGCTCGGTATGATTTGCTTTTCAAAATAGGGTTTCATGCTCACCCATTGCACTGTCTCAGGTGATGACGTTTGTCCGGACTATCCGCCACCTTTTCAATCTCTTTTCTTCTAGTGGAGTATGGGAGTCCTTCCCACTTTCCAGTTCCAAGCCACTGGTGTGGTCGACCATGGAGGCACTCTTTTAAATGGATTCCACACAAAGAGGGCTATAACCATTCAGTGCAGAGTAGGGCGGTGGTGTTCTGCGAGTGTAGGTGACGTACTGTTCTCCTGTTTGAGATGTATAATTATGAAGTAGTGATACATCAAAATGCAATGCACCCCTTCAGTTGGGAGCCCTCATCCTACCCCTGCACAGCTGCTGGTACCCCACGGCTGGGTTTTGGATTGAGATAGAACCAATCAACATAAGTTCTCACACATGTTTTGAGTTGTCTATCTTCCTCCCTTGATTTTTCTCTGTTTGTGTTATGGGCTCGATTTAAATTATTATTTTCTCTAGCTCTCATCTTCCTATGTATTTTATATTTCTCTATCAGTCAAAAGTTTCATGCATAATGAAAATTAATAATTTTTTTTTTCTCCCAGGAGACTAACATTTGAGTTGTGTTTGGCTGGTCACCAGATGCAACTCAACTGGGACTTCCGGTTTACGTGACGTCACACTTCCTAGTATATATTGCATTGCGCAGGCTAAAGGTCATCCTTTGTTCTACCGAAGAAGAATAGCAACTAATCGAAAGCACTCGAGTTTTGGATCTTATTTTAAGTCTATTGTCACTCATTGTAATTTCATCCAGTGGTTTATAATTTTATTGTTAGCTACTGTCTTTATCCCAGCCACTACTACTTGATTATAAAGAACATTTTTATTAGTTTATCTTAATAACAATTAATTTCCTTTCATGTTTGTCATAACTTCTTTTTGTCTCATTATAGTACAACAATATAATGACCTGTATTTTTTTTATAGCTGCTGAAGATAATCAAGTTGAAATAGAAAATTTCCAGCAATAATATGTTATTTATTTATTTTGTAATTTTTATCTTGTGTATTTAATTTTTGTTTTCATTGGACAAAAATCTTACATTTAAATGTATTTCAATTGAAGCTACCTTTCATAAGTTTACATAGTTTTCAAAAGATTTTTGATTAACTTTTCATAAGAAAGTTTTGATTCTTGTACTGTCTAATTTTGGCTTTTTCTAGTAATGTGTCTTGTCAACTTTTGTTTTAGAAATCAGTATGGATATGCTGTCACTGATATGTAACTTCTTAAGAGATCTTAAAAGAATAAGGATCTTTACAAGCAATTACCAAAATATTATAAATTGAGAATGTTTTATATGTGGTGCTATAGAAGAGAAGAATAAAGTAGAATTTTATATATAGTAGAAGTTTCTAATTACTAGTTACTGATATTAGTTTTCTCATGTTATAACTACCATTTAGAAAGGGAAGTTGGAGGAAAACAAAATATCTGGAAAGAAGTAAAAGAAGAGAAAAAAGAGGAAGTTGCAGATATTAAAAGAGAAGTAAGTGACTTAAAGAAAGATGTATCTAAAGAAGTGAAAAAAGAAATCAAAGATGTGAAAAAAGAAGTAAAAGAAGAGAAAAAAGATGAACTCAATGTCATTAAAAAGGAAGACACCAAAGATGAGAAAAAAGAATTGAAGTCACCTGTTCTGGTCCATTCTTCTCAATCTTTTGCTCATAAGGTAATGATAATGAACAAATCTCATCTGCATGTTTACATTGTATAATGAAAATATAATTAAAGTTTCACTGAAATTTGATGATCTTCACATTAATAAATATCATTCTCCTCTATATTTGTTAACTTTTGAAATTGGTAAATTTGATAATTTTTTGAAAGACTTAAATTATACATATTTGTTCTGTCTTCTCTTCTAAATTAATGTTTGATCACACTGATAACTGTAGAATACCTGTGTTTCAGTTATTCAACAAAGTTTTTGTTTTGGGAGCCTTTGGAGGGACACCAGTCAGTATGATCTGGTGTAATGGTTAAAATATTCATTCTAAAAATAACAGCAGTATTACATATATATATACACACACACACACACACACACACACAAAATATAATTTTATTAATTAAAAGTTGGAAAATTTTGGAAGTGTAATTTACTAACTTACAAACAGATACCTTCAAAACATTTGCAGTCAAATTATTATCTTTATTGGAACAGTACTTCTATAAATATAGGATTCCTATAATAATACAAAATAATTAATCGTAGACACTGAAATCTGTAAGTCCACTTATCTTATTCCTAACATTAGTTAAGCCTTTATTAAGTACAGCCTGTATTTGATAGAGAGATAAACTAACACTGTAACTTGTATAAGTTTTTCTGTTTTTGTTTGCTTGGAGCTAAACTTTACTATACTTAATACTAGCAACAAATAAACTTGTGTTATTTTATGACCTACTGTTAGAGCTTTTTAAAAACTTTGATAAGCTGTTAATTGCTTGGCAGGCTTTGTAATGAGGACTGTACCAGAAATAGTTAGTAATGTTGCAGAAAGTCTTTTATAAACATACTCCAGTATAGCATATATATATAATATATATAACTGGATTATATTTATAGGATTTGGAATTATTGTTTTCTGTTTTTTGCAAATCATTCTGTTAAAATATATTTTAAGTGCATATAATACATATAAAAACAGGCCATAGATAATGTTCAGTAGAATCTGTTATACTAATAGTCAGTTTCTGTCTGTCCTGAAAATGCATGCACACATGTCATTTCAACAGATGTAAGCAAAAGGTGAATGTAAATATACTTTAATAAATGTTTTTTTCAACAGCATTGTAAGGTTTTTCATGTTTGTAGAGACACCATTTTGAAAACACGACAACTGAAAGCCATATTTCAAAAGCAAGTGCTATAGTTTCATCAAGGACAATCCATCATTTTTTAACTAAGAGAAAGAGCACTCTATCATACAAGCAGAGTTCTATATACGTATGTGTGTGCAATAATTACTAGAAAAAGCATAAATGCATATTCATTACAATGTGATTTTAACTTAGTTTACTTTTATATAAATGTAAGTTAATTCTCCTTCTGAGTATCACTGTTTCATTTGCATAAATGTTGAGCATAATTTCTCTATCCCCTTCTCATTGAACACTATGTAGGAACATACATAGTTACTTTATTAGTTGAAGTTATACTACAGTCTGTCCACAACTTATTACTTGTTGTTATGCTAAACGTTTTTGTAAGGTAAATAAAATAAATATCTGTAATTTTAGCAATAGAAGTGTACAATTATTTAAGTAATTGATTATCTAAACCAAAACCATGAACATTTGAGTGTAGTTTTACCTAAAATACTTAATATATGAGGAATTTTTGTAAACTGATGTGATGATATCCATTAATTCATGTCTTATTCTGTATTTCCTAACCACTGATTGAAGTTTATACTTGATGATTTAACGTACGACTATGTATGTGTGTGCTTTAAACTGTTGTAGAATTTTGTTTCATATTTAATAATTATTTGAAACTGGGATTATTAAGGATTATGCTATAATGTCAGTTATGAACTTTTAAGTCGTTAAGTAAAAAAAAAAAAAAGTAGCAGCTTTAAAATCTAAGAAGTCCCTGATTTAACAGTTTACAAAAGTTCGAATATCTTCGTAAATTCAGTTACTTTTTGTTGCTTTTACTTGAGTAACTTGTAGCCTACTGTACAAAAATTAAAAAGAATACATTGTGTTTTGGCAACAATTATTTCAACAAATACCTCATGATTTTGGAATTCTCATAAAACTATTAAAATAATATTTTACTCTTATTCTGAAGCAGTTTTTAAGTATACATTTTTGTTTCAGTTACTTTTATGTGTGTGTTTCCATATGAAGATTGGATTAATTAAGAGCACAAGGTTTTTCTTTATTTTTTCTAAGTTTAATTTATCTCCTAAACCTCTAAAATACTTTTAATTAGTTTAAAAAATACACTTTGTACATGTAACTTTTTATATTTCAGTTACCAATTAAAAAACCTGATTTAAAGAAGAAGCCAGAAATGAGAGCAGAGACAAAATGTTTAGAATGCAAGAAGCCAGTAACAATTCCAGGAATTTTTTGCTCTACTGAGTGCCTGGAAAAACATGTGAAAGAATCATTAGAAGCAATTAAATTGGAGAGGGAAAGAAAGGTATTTTTGTTGTTTTTTTTTGCATCCTTTCTGGTTAATTTCTTTCAATTTCGAAATGAAGTAGTTGTGATATTAAGAATATAGTGTAAATTAAAAGATGTATTTATTTGTTAAATTTAAAAAGTATGTTTTTTCAAATATGCTTCCCTGTTTTTAGTATTTTTGAGTTTTGTGTGCATAGGCAATAATAGTACAGTATTATTCAGCTAGATGAGACTTAAATTCATCTTCTTTGTTTTTGGTGAATGATTTTATAGACATGCTATATTCAGAGCATAGTCAGTGTTTTGTCTCTTTATAGCTTGGTCCGATAAACATTTCATATTTACTCAGAATTTTCAAAATTGTTTATACACACTTTTAACCCTATTGCCACGAGTATCCTTTACTGCACATGACACAAGTTTTTAGTGTCTTACATTCAAAATTTTATTAAACTACTTTATGTTTATGTTATAACAATTAAAATAGCATAAAATCTTAGCTAATAATTCATATTTTAATAATATATAAGTTTTAAGTTCTTAGTTCTAAAAGGCAATATTAAAAAATATCCTGAATTTCCCTTTGTGTGACACACATGACACATTTTATCTAGGCACCTTCTCCTCTCTATTTTATCCACCACCCCTCCAAAAAGTACAAAATTAGACATAAATTACTCACTATAAAATCATCATTCCTCAGACAAACCATAATTTTTATAGCCTTCAATTTTGTTTGGTTACAGAGCTGTCAAATAGAAAATCAGAACCCCTCTGCTACAATGACCTGTCACATTCTCTCTTTCAGGATTTGTTCATAATTATCTCGTTTGTATAATTATATATTATCTATAACCAATAGAAAGCCAAGGTTTTCATCTATCATATGGCATATTGCATAACATTGTGTTCTGAACAGATAATTGTCAGTTTCACTCAGAGTACAAACTCTGTTCCCGTGGGAAAGCTAACAACTAGCTTGGATGAAATTGTAACAGCTCTTGTCACATAGCTAGAAAGGCAGAACAATTTTGAGAGTTAGGGAAAATTGTCTAATTTTTAATGTTATCAGTCTATGTTCTTTGGTGCATTATTTAACCCTATCGGCATGGGTACCCTTTACTGCACATGACACAAGGTTTTAGTGTCTTAC
>NW_013667831.1:95518-96375 GCF_000517525.1 Limulus polyphemus | reverse complement strand
AAACTACTTTTGGTTTATGTTATACCAATTAGAATAGCATAAAATCTTAGCTAATAATCCATATTTTAATAATATTCAAGTTCGTAATTCTAAAAGGAAATATATAAAAAAAATCTTTAATTTCCACTAGTGTAACACACATGACAAATTGTGTCTTAGCATATCAACATCCCTATTTTAACCATCACCCCTCGAAAATGTACGAAATTAAGCTTAAAATGCTTTTTATAAAATCATTAGTGCTCAAACAGACCATAATTTTTATGACCTTCAATTTTGTTTTGTTACAGAGCTGTCAAAGAGAAAATCAGACCCCTCCTTCCACACCCTCTCTTTCACAATTGGTTGGTTGATAGTTTTCTCTTACAGTTCATTATATATTATTTATAACCAGTAGAAAGTCAAGGTTTTCATCTATCAAATGGTGTATTGTATAACATTGTGTTTTGAACAGATAAGCGTCAATGTCACTCTGAGTAGCAACTTCGTTCCCATAATTTTTTATAGGTGTCAATGGCATTTGTATATCATTCTTGAATCAGTAAAGTAAATATTTTTTATTCTTTAGATTTAAGATTCTTTTTTCTTTCAAGTTTTTTGAGTTTCTAAATTGTAAACAGCATAAATCACATTTACCAATTTTTATGTATTTCAGTTTGTAAAATACTTTTATATGCTCAAGATTATTTTCCATGAATTATATCAATTTACCCTCACATTATTATTTCTTCTCAAAACGGGATCGGTCAATTCGACTGACCTCATAACCACCCCATAAAAATTGGAATCAACCTAAATTTACCTTCTTTTCTTTCTAGTATGACTTCAAATTGTAACATGAAACTACATTCGTTTAT
>NW_013667831.1:85099-94518 GCF_000517525.1 Limulus polyphemus | reverse complement strand
TAAACTACTTTATTATCAATGTATATGAATAAACCTGACTTCAAACATAGATAATATATTAAATTGTAATATATGAATTTTAAATTCTTAATTTTATAAGGAAATATTTAACACATTCCTCAATCTCCCCAAGTATGAGAATTGTGACATTTGTTCTATAGGTCTTACCACTCTTCTCTAATTTATTTACCATCCATATGGAATTCACAGTTCAAAATTAATTGTTGTCTGTTCACCATTGGTCACTAAAAATGCCTGTGGACTACCCAAAAGGTTTCCTGGGTGGTCCATGTGGCCACCAAAAAAATTGCTCATGAGAACCTAAATTTAAGTGATTATTTCCCCCAACAAGATAAATAATGTTTATGGCATGAGACAAGTATGAGAACAACAATGGTATTTGGGGAATTATTTGCAATGTTATTCTCAAATATCGAGTCAGTTTCTCACTGTTATCTGAAGGGTTGGATGCATCAACTCCATGGCATTCACACACACACATGGACTGAGACCCTATCTGAGCTTGCACTCAGGTGGCTCTGACCAGGTACAATGTATCTGCCAGTACTGGCTTTTTTTTTTTACATTTTGGGATAGCTTGAAGCTGTTTGGCAATTTGCCAATTACTGCATAATACATTAGGGAAGTGGTAGCTTAACCTTATAATTACCACGTGCTGCAATTTGTAGCACCTAACATCACTCTCATAGCATTTCATTCCAAAACTAAAACTACTGCATGAAATTGTTTGAAATTAGGCAATCACTTTCCTAAAAGTATGTAATTTCAAAAAAATAAAATATTTAATATGGATTTTTTTCTATCTTTTTAAATACAAATTCTTTATTTAATGCAATTATTTGCAGTCAGACTCAGAATAATTCACCTGCAAAGTGATTTTCATGTTAAATATAAAAATACTAATGTTTACCTTACAGTTTTCATATTTCACTTTCATAATCTTTAGAAGCTCCTAAATGAATATCAAACATTTTTTTTAAGGTAAATATTTATATTTTATTTGCCATTTTCTCTATAACATTACTAACTCTAGCTGTTATCACCGGTGTATAGTGCAGTGAATGTTTAAAATTAAGAAATAGAAATATGTACATACCTTTTGAATCTTCATTGATTATTTTATGACATTTCACATTTTTATCTTTTCATTTATAATTTATTTTTAATGTTTTATTTTCCTTTTATTTGTCTTTGATATATGTCGACACACATCAACAAGTGTCCTCAAGTGATGCTACATTAACTTCAGCTGTTAGGTTTATTTTTTTGCACTTGTGTAACAAAGTTGTTTTAGTGATTCAAAGTATAGAATAATTTAAAAAATGATTAAACCTTTCAGATATAAATATTAAATGTAAATAATACATAATTAAATAAAATATAAAAGTAAAACCTAAATTCAGTCTAACTGTCTATCAAACTAATACATATAAGGCAAGAGAAAATTGCCAAGCTCTACGAACACAGTTCTCAACAGTGAACTCATCCTCATTATAAAGATGCTGAACATAAATGTATACCATATGTGTCATGTAAGAATAAATGACCTTGAAGGGCAAAATCTGTTCTTTCTGTTGGTTATAAGCATGCCATTCAATCTAAAACAGTTGCTAAGCGACCCACCTTCTTTAACTGTTCTTTTATCAGTTTCTTTTGAAATTAAGGAATAAAAACTTAAATAATATAAGACTTTGAATCATAACATACTTGATAATTCTAATTTCATTAAAATACATTGAGAGTTAAGTGGTTTAATTAAATTTTGAATATAACTCTGTAACACTTTGTATTTAAATAGGGTAACAGTTGTGATAGGGTTAATGTGATGATCCTTTTTAAACACATTTTGTAGTAAAGCCCAAATACTGATTAACTCAATTTAAAAAATCTGGTTTGTTGTGTACAAGGTACTTGTAAAATTTACTGAAAGTGTGCCAAATTTTGTGAAGATATACAAAATATATAAGTTATAGTATGGAAATTTATAATTACTTTGTAGTTACAAGGTCAATCACATTAACCAACCCTGTGGGGAAAGAGTTAAGATAAGAATGTTTCATGCATATCATAATGTTAGACAGTGATATATTTAAGAAGGAGTGTCAGTGTATACCTTTTGTGCTAAATAGTTTCAGGTATTTTTCTTAGACCAGCAATATTTTGCATAAAGCTTAATAACACTTTTGCTATGACATATATAATCTCTATTCTGAAAAAAATGTAATAAGTTTTTTAAGCAGTGATGTATTTCTTTTCAAGTAAAACAATTTATCATAGTATTTGAAAAGAATGTTGTCTGTTCATGCAATAAAATTACTAAATTTTCAAAATTCATAAACCATTTATGTCAACTCATCACTGACAAACACTGGTTTAGAACATTGTAAAAAATGTTTTCTTTGCAGCTGGATTATGTGTTTGGCTAAATAACCTTTGATGGTTAAGGAGTCAAAATATGCTAAAATGGAAGCATATGATTATCAGATGCATTGTATTTACCATGTTACAATTCAATCATTCAAAAAATACTACCCTTTATCAAATTGACGTTTATAACATTTTCTGTACATTGTATCACTCAATGCAAAACAGCTACATTTCCAAACAGGAAGTTTATAAGTGAAAGCATCCAAATATCAATGAGTTCTCATCCCCTTGTGAAAAGCCACATGAATGCCAACATTTTGTGTCCCTCATCTAGTAGGGATAGTGCTTTTTGCATGTACAGATGTATTTTATGTACTTTCCATACCATCTTCAAAAATTTTGTAGTTCCTTAATACCATTAGGATTTTACAAAATAAAATTGTAATTAATTAAGAGTTAAAATTGTATACTCTCATTTTGCAGAAAGAACCACCAATTAAACCCAGTGAACACAGAATTCAGGTACTAGAACATAATTCTGGAAAGCTTTTGACTGGTGCTCATGCTCCACTAGCTGAACATCTTCTTGAATGGATAAAGATTAATCCATCTTTCCAGATATTAAAGCCAAGACATATTCCAACTACAAAGGACTGTGTGGTAAAAAGTAAGTGTTTTTTTATGATGTTTTCAAATAGGTTTAACTGTACATAGAAAAATTTTTTCAAGTGTCTCTAGGAAGGAAATATTACACTTCCACACACCCAAGAAATTTAAAATTTCTTGAGGTATTTCATCTTTTTAGTTGGCTTTCCTGATCGTGAATGCATGGTCCATCTATATTCCTATAGTAATGACCAATGAAAGTGAACATACTGTACAGATTAAATAAATGAGCAATACACGAGGAATTGCAACTTTACATGAGGAAGTGTAGTCTCCCTGATAGCTTTCCCTCAAGCGAATGCAATTTTATTTCATTATTTCTGTTCCTGTGTCTTCGTAGTATTATCAAAATCAGGTAGATGTCTTTCATAAATAAAAAGAATGTTGTGTGTATGTACATATTTACTTATTGTTTAAAAAGCTAGTACCGATTATTTAAGTAACTATAGGGTATGAAATTATTGACTCAGTTAAATGACAAAGATTTATCTGTAAGATGAACATTTTGCTTTGAAGCAGTGGCCAAAAAAGTTTCTGTTGAAGCTACTCTATTTGTAGTGGAACTACAGCATATTTGTAGAAATGAGCTTGTCATTACAGCATTTTTATTTTTTTTTCCAATGTACCAAATCTTCTATAGGCCAACTTGTGGATTTTGCTCAGTTTAAGGTCTGTTTTTATACTTTGCCTACATTTTTTAATGTGAGCATATTCTTTAAACAGCTTCAGCCTGTTGCTTATTGTTACGAGATGTAATAATATATTTTTTTAAGGAAGCTCTGGCTTTTTTGTCATAAAAACTGTTATTCATGTACTAATCTTCAAGATATGACTATGTCATATTTTAAAATGTTTAAACCTTTCATTTTCTGACACAAATGCACAATAAGCAAAAAATAATCAATGAATAAATATACATTAATCTAAAATACACCCTACTTTTGAGCCAATGAAATGGCAGCTTGGTCAGTAGAGCTGATTAGATTGCTACATGTGTAAAAGATAAAATTATCCAGTGAAATTTTTGTATTTATGGTACAACAACGTTTTTCCACATTGCTTACTGAATGGTTTATAAGGCTCACGGTGAATAAACTCTTCCGATACGATATCTTACCTCTTCTCGACTAGCACTGTCATCTGTTGGCACAAATTTTCAATGTATGTCACTAGCCTTCCACCTCCTACTTCTGCATATCCAGATGCAAATGATCATGCAGGAACTCAACACCACGCCTATTGATTGCTAGTAGTGCTCTCTAGTGGTTTTTTGCTTCATAAATATGTTCATCCCAGACTGTACACTCATGAACTGACATGAGTAAAGCAGACAGAGATTGCTGCTTATATCTTATGCTCAGTGGCATTGAGACTCTTACTTCCACAGACCTGATGTACAATTCCAGATGCCACCAGGATTTGGTTGATCGACTCAGTTGACATGGTAGCTCTGCTTTTCAAAATAGGGTGTTGTGTCACCCATTGCACTGTCTCCAGTGATGCAGTCCTCCAGACTCTCTAACACGTTTTTCCCTTTTTTCTAGTGGAGTATGGGAGTCCTTGCCACTTACCAGTTCCTAGCTGCTGTAGTGGTGGACCATGGAGACCTGTCCTCGTAAGTGATGAATCATACTACTCAGTTGAGAGTAGGGTGGTAGCATTTTGCTGGTTTATTGCACTTCCTACCACAAACCTGATGTACAATTCCAGATGCCACCAGGTCTTGGTTCTAGCACTACACCATATTCCTGTCTATGTATCTGACCGATTGTTTTTTTCCTACCATGGCATTCTCCTTCCTATCATCCTCTGGACTTATATTCCTGGTGGCTTTGGTTTTGGTTGAAAATGTCCTGGTCTCAATTAGTATAATGTGTAGATGGCATGACACACTTCCTACTGCAAACCTGATGAACAATTCCAGATGCTGTCAGGTTTTGGTTGAAGCCCTTCTCCATGTCACAAATATTTATATATATATACATACGTACATACATCTTTTATTGCACTTTGCCCCTCAGGTTGAGATGTTCCTTCTCCCAACATCCTCTGGATGTATATTCCTGGTGGGTCTGGTGTTGTTTGAAGATGGTCCAGCTAAGTAAAACCTCACATGTGTGCTGGCCAGTATCCCTCCTTCTACTATGAACTGGGTAACAGATGCCCACTGCTGCCAGGTTTTGGACTGGAGATGCACCCCAGGTTTATGGATCTTCTTCCTACCATGTGCTGGATGTCTGTTCCTGGCAGATCTAGTGTTGATTGTAGCTGGATGCAGCACATTTTTCCGCTTGTGTAGGCCAGATATCCTCCTCCAACCACAGACTGGAAGTACCATTCTCATTGCCATCAGGTTTTGGACTGGAGATGTCATCCTGCCAGTGCTTTCCACCTTCCTACCATCTGTTGGATGTTGGTTCCTGATAGATCTGGTGTTGGTTGTGTTGGAAATGTATGCAAGTTGAGATGGATTTTGGTACAGAAGCTCGTCTTCCCTACCAATTCCCATTTTGATGTGAAAGGTAGATGATTTTCTACCTGGTGTTGGATGAGGTCGAACTACCACCATGGTCTGTCACATCCTAACCACTCAACATCCAGGAGTCTCATTCATCAGTCATACATATTCTGAGATTCCTTCATGTTTTCCTGCCTGATCTCTTTTTTTGGGTGCTTCCTAAAGGGTGATCATTTTTTTTATCAGCCCTCTACCAGTTCAGTCTGGGATTCTAGCTATTTTGTGAGAAGAGGTAAGATATCGTACAGGGAGTTGGCATTTCCCATTAGATACTATCTTCTCTCACATTTCCCACTCAGCCTCCCCACTTCCAATAAAATAGGGTGTAGGTCTTCTAACCAATCTTGGAGTGATTAATGAGTGCAGATGTGAAGAGGGGGCTGGTTACAATAGGAGTGGTGTCATGCTCCTATTGGTGGAGAACTGCTGCATGATCATTTGCCTGTGGATATGTGGAAGTGGGAGGTGGAAGGCTAGTGGCACGTGTTGATAATTTGTGCTGATTGAGGGCAGTGTTAGTCAAGAAAAGCTATTACAAAATTACATTCATAAGTTCTAAGTTCTTAATTTTATTAGAAAATATTTAAAAAATCATCAATTTCACCCTAATATGAGAAATGTGACATTTGCTCTCTATGTCTTCCCTTTTTTGTAACTTATTTACCATCCCTCCCAGAAGTACAGAATTTAATGTAAATTACTTATTGGGATATAGTTATTACTCAGGCAAAACAAAAATTTGTAAGGTCTTCAATCTTATATGATTATGGAGCCCTAAACTAGAAAAACAAGAGTCCCCTTGTCACACCCACTTGTCAGGTTCTATCTTTTCCAAATTGCCAATAGTTTTCTTTGATGTTTAATACTATATTACATGTAGTCAATAGAAAGCCAGAGTTTTAATTTGTCACATGATCTATTATATTATATTGTTTTCTGTACAGAGAATTTCACTTCCATTTCAAACTATTCCCATGGGAAACACATTTTCAAGCAGAGATAAATTTTTAATGGCTTATTTGCATAGTTAGAAAGGTAGAAAAATTAAGTTAGTTATAGGACATTGTCTTCTTTTTATATGTTACTATTCTGTGTTTTTTAGGTGCATTATTTTATTGAATAAAAAATTATATTGTTTAGTAGTAATACCATTAGTATAAAAAAGTAGGCTAAGTTTCATCAACAGTCAAAAACAGTTGGAAAAAAAAACACAGGTAAGTACTATATTTCTTGTTTTTCTTGTCTATACTTTATATATTTACTTATTTATTATAAAAGTAACTAAAATGTGAATATTAGAAACTTATTAAATTAGATACATTTTTTCTGAAAGAAAAAACCTATGATATTTATTTTGGAGATTGTGCAAATGAATTTTCAGAGGAAAAAAAATTAATCTTAACATGAAGATCGCTTTGCACTTGGAGCAATCAACACTTTGAGAGAGTTTGACTCAATATGTTCTCAGAAGAATTTTTAGTAAAAATATTTAATAAAAAAATTGATTTTTTGGGTACAAAAGACTTGTAATATTTAGTTATATTCTGCAAAATTTCATCAAGATACTGGGTTCCTCTTTGTTAAACTCAGTACTAGATTTTAGCTCATACATGTCTTCTTGGTCAGACATTTTAGCAGAAGAAAACAGTAATGTATACAGAAAAGTGTTGGGGATGCATTCCAGCACAATAGTTACAGTATGTACAAGCAATGGCCACTTTACAATTATAGTATCCACTGATGGTATCAGTCCTTGATCAACTTCTTACTGATGAATGTAACTGTTATTCATCACATATTCTGAAATTATGTTTGAGTTTAATTTCATGTGGATACAACTGTATGACATGACTGTTATGAATGTAAATTTTAGGAATGCATTGGATCTATTTTACAAGTTAGATGTACAGATCCAAATGTCTTTCTTTCACCAAAAAGAATGTAATTAGCATCCTTTAGGGGAATCTAATCTTTCAAAGCTTGTCACAAAAATGATATGAAAAGGTGGAAGCAGGCCACACATTACCTTCAAAGAGACTTGTAGCTCTATAAAAATCTTGTATTTTACTGAAATAGAAAAGTATGCAATATTTCACATCAGGTGAAGCATCAACTTTGAAAATCACACAGACAGTAGTTTAACACTTTCCATTTGGGATCAGTCGATGTAACTGACCTTGTAACCACAAAGTATCATCAGAGTTTCCATATTGTAACTTTTCATGAGTGTTGTGTATCTTCATGAAATTTGACAAGCTTTCAGTAAACACAAAAAATCTGATTTTTAATTAAGTATTTTTGCTAAAGTGTTGAATGCTCTGAGTGAAAAGTGGTTTTCATGGTTAAGTTAAAAATACTCTTTCATCTGAAAGTTTTCAAGTTTCATTTGCATAACCTCTAAAACCTCATAAATAAATATCTAACTTTTTTTCTTTAAAACTATTTTATCAGTTATTTTCTCTACCTTAACTCTGTATGGACATTGTCAATTTGACTGACCATGTAACCAACATAAAAAATAAATCTAAATTACCTTTCTTTTTCATTCTAGAATGTACTGTAGATTGTGACTGAAAAATATGGTTGTTTGTCCTAAATGGCTTACAGCTCTCATATCCCACATCTGTTTATACTTTTATTGTTTTATTGCCCTTTGAACCATGTCTAACTAATAGTACTGCCACACAAGTTTTAAATCACTTGGTGCATAGCTCACATTATCATGTTGAATGAAAAAATTGTATTACTCTTGTTATCATTAAATTACCTAATCTAACCTTATCTTGCATAGTACTTTCTAATTTTGATATGTTAGTTGCTTTTATAAAAATAAAAAAAAATAATGTATGTGAAAAACAAGAAATGTGATACTTAGTTTGATCTATTGTTTTGTGTTTTTTTTTGCTGTTGGTAGCCTGTGAAATTTAAGCATGATTTTTTATAGGGATAGTACTAGTACACTAAAAAAACGTTTATGTTCTTAAATAATGTACCTAAGAACACAAAAATAATAACATTAACATAGCAAACAATGTCCTATAAGTATTATAATTTAACTGGCTTTCTAACTAAGACATGATGGCTCAAATTTATTCCATTAACTGTTTTATATGAACACCACAAGATAAACTTAAAAACTGAAGATGAAATTCACAATACTATGTTGTGAAAATAATATAACATAATACATCATTTGATACATTAAATTATGGTTTTTTTGTTGGTTATAAATGGTACAGTATAAGCATCAGAGAGAATTATTGGCTATTTGTGAAAGAGAGGATTTGACAGGTGAATGTAGCAATTGGATCTGATTTTCTAGTTTACAGTTATGTAAACAAATAAGATTCAAGGATATAAGAATTATACTTGTCTCAGTAAAAGCTGTATATAATGAGTAATTTACATTAAACGTTTTACTTCAGGGAGAGTTGATAAATAAATTAGAGAAGGGGAAGACCTAGAGAAGAAATGTCATGATTCTCACACTAATGGATATTGAGGATTTTTTTTAAATATTTCTTTATAAAATTAGACTGTGTTTCAATACCAAGTGTATTTATATACATTGATAATAAAGTATTTTATTTAAATTTTGAATGTAAGGATTGAGAGATGCTCACTTTGACTACCTGTTGTGTTAGTGTGAATTGTACTCTGTAACGTTTCCCAGAAAGTAAAAGTCTTAATGAGAGGTTAATAACTTCTTTATCATTTGGGAAAGCAATAATGTGACTTCTTGATAAGTAACACTTATTGTACACATTAAAGAAAATATGAGATGGTTCAGTGTTAGCAAATGTTTGTTAGTATTTTACAAACTTCATTATATATATATATATATATA
>NW_013667831.1:83760-85078 GCF_000517525.1 Limulus polyphemus | reverse complement strand
ATTATATATATATATATATATATAATTTTTTTTAATTGGGGTTGAAAAATAAAGCATCAGTTACTGTCACTTCTGTTTCAAAGAACCTTAGCAAATTTTACATACTTAGAGACTCAGCTGGTAAAATCTTTATGAGGTGTAAATTTTTGATAATGTTTCACTATTGTGTAGGTTGTCTTAAAATGATTACATTTTTTGTAAGTAAACAATGGTCAATTTTAATTTACCATCTTCAAGTAAATTATGTGTTTAAGGTACACTTTAATTAAATATTGAAATAAGGTTCCCAGATTCTTGGCATTCAACTTTTTGTGTCATTTTCAGTTCAAGCCATCTATCACATTTAATATTGGATTTTTCATTTAATACATGCTAGTACACCTAACAATACATACAAACTCATTTCTTTAAAAACTCAAAATTATACAAGGCAATGAGAAAGATGTTCTATGAGTTATTGACAATCATTAAAAATATATTTTCAGAAGAAGGAGATGGGAAAACTGAAAAGAAAAAAGTTGAAGAAGAATCAGCAGGCCCAGAACCAGTTCGATTGAATGTGAGAAAGACCCTTCGTGATACATTAAATGCTAGGTATACTTGAAAATATAATAATATTTCTAACTTTCAATAAAAATTATTTCAAAATATCAAATAATAATGTATTGGGTTTAGTTCATAAAGTATTTATCAAATAATATATGTTTATCAATGTTATTCTGTAATATGTGCTTAATATTTTATTTTAGAGAACAATATGGTGCTATTTATTTCAAGCAATTATATAACTTTAAGGAGCAAATTTGGAAAGAAAAGTGATGTGATAAACCAAAGAAAAACATTTAGAATATTTACAAATTTTTCAAAGTTTTTTTTCATTAATTTAACCCTCTCTACATGGGCATCCTTTACTGTGCATATCACAAGGTATTTAGTGACTTACATTCAAAATGTTATTAAACTACTTTTTGTTTATGTTATACAAATTAGGATAGCATAGGATCATAGCTAATAATCCATATTTTAATTGTATACAAGTTTTAAGTTCTTAAATTTATAAAGCAATATTAAAAAAAATCCTGAATTTCCTCTTGTGGGAGAAATGTGACATTTTTTCTCCAGACATCCCCTCTTCTCTAATTTATTCACCACCCATCCAATAAGTACAAAGTTTAATATAAATTACTCACTATAAAATCTTCATTGGTTAGTCAAGCCATAATTTTTATAGCCTTCAATTTTGTTTGGTTACAGAGTCATCAAAAGAAAATCATACCCCTCTTGCCACACTCACCTGACATCCTCTCTTTCAGGATTT
>NW_013667831.1:70217-83338 GCF_000517525.1 Limulus polyphemus | reverse complement strand
TATGACCATGTTCCCCAAGTGATTTACAACTGATGATGGCACAAATAGTAGTTAGACATGGTTCAAAGGGGAATAAAAATGAAATTTAAGTATAAATAGATGTATAATGTTAAGAGTTTAAAGCTACTTAGGATAAACGAATGTAGTTTCATGTTATACAATTTGAAGTCATTCTAAAAAGAAGAAAGGTAATTTAGATTTATTTTTAATTTTTGTAGGGGTGGTTATAAGGTTGTATAGAATTAAGGTAGAAAAAATAACAGATATAATATAAAGTTTCACTGAAAACAAATATTTGAAATTTATTTAGGAGCTTTTATAGATTACGAAAGCCAAATATGAGGTTTTTGAGATGAAGAAAAGAATTTTTAATCTTAACATGACGGTCACTTTGCACTTGGACTAGTCAAAAAAAAAAAGACTCAGTATATTCATGGACAACCTTTTTTTAGTTTATTAAAAATACTTCACTAAAAAATTTGATTTTTTTATGTGAAAGACTTGTAATGTTTACTAAAAGTTTGCCAAGTTTTGTGAAAGTATACATATATTAAAAGTTGGTAGTATCAAAACTATTAATGACTTTAAACAAGTACAAAGTGGTCTCATGGTTGGTTGATTCTACCAAACCTGTGTAGAGAGTTGAAATTTATTTTTAAGTCACATTGCATATTATTTTTTCATTGTAGTTTAAAATTTTGTTATATGTATTTAAAAAAATTCAAGTGAGACTATTTGAAGAAGTTTTATTGAAAAGTAATTTCTAGTAACTTTATATATATATATATATATATATATACAGTCAAAATATTGTCATTTTTTAGATTGAAAGATGCAGAAAACCTACATGTTCTTCCAGATGAAATTAAAAAAATTGCAGTGAAAATAGAAGAAGAGTTGTTTAGATACTTTAAAGACACTGGAGCAAAATATAAGGCCAAATATCGCAGTTTAGTGTTCAACATTAAAGATCAGCGAAATGAGGTTTGTGATACATTTTTTTTGGTATTAATTAAAGTTAAGGAACAAAATAGTTTGTTTGTAATTTTAATATGTTTCTTAATATATCAATATGAAAGTTACAACCCATAAAGAAGTATTATTTAAAAAAAGCAGCTCTTGACTACCAGACTGTTTACAGAACTGTAGATAGACTTGAATAGGCTTGTCATTTTCCTGTAAACAAAATCAAGAGAAATATGAAAATATTTCAGAATAGATATATACCATGTAAAAAAGTTCATTTTAATAAAAGAAAATTTAGATTTTTTATCCATTATCTTTTAGCCATACTCATAAGAAGCTATCTTTTAACTCTTTCAGCCTAGTGGCATTGTAGTGGATGAATCTGACATATCATTCAAATAATAACTCATGATTGTTACCATATTGGAATCACTGACATTTTTAGTACATAGCATTATAACTAATGATTTTGTTTTGTTAATTTAATTTTTTGAGAACTGTACAATTTATAGTGAAATAAAAACTCCTACATGATATATCTGTAAACTATATCACTGTGGTATTCCTGGTTTAGACTGATAATGGTACACAGGTAAACTACCCCCATGTAACAAGTGGTCTGAAGATTTTTCTGGATGGAAAGTAATGTGATATCAAGTACAAAATAGAAGAAACAAACAAGTTTAAGGGACACAACAAAGTACTGTTTATTTAATGCCCCATGCACAGCTGTATTACATGTCTTCCAGATTGAGTAAAGAAAATTAAGTTAAACTATATGTGAAGTCAGCAGGAAAAGAAGTACTGAGATAATAGGAGTATTTTTGCAACATGTTCTTGCTCTCTCAGTTCAAGAAACAAACTGTCTTCCTCAAAATTTGAAACAACTCTGACCTAAGACTACCAAAACTGAATTCACAATACACATTTTTTTTACAGCTGACAATCAGAAAAAAAGACACAAGTATGTAGAGATATCCACTCCTTGTGACAGTTGCAAGGTATCCTTCAAACATGAGAATAAAAGGACACAATACAACCTTGTGATGAAATATTAGATATATTCCTAAACTGTTAAAGTTGCAAAACAAGAACACATTAGACTGAATTTTGCAATGATGTCAACAGGATTTAGTATGCTACAAAATTAGAACTTGTATAAGTTCGAAAAATTTGTGAATATGACACATATATATATATATACCATAAGAGAGTAAGATATGTGGTATTTGTATAATACACCATTACATAATACTCGTGTAACAGATGACCTGAAAGTTCATATTTAGCTCATTCTTAAGGTTATTACACTATCACAGGTCAAATGATGTCTTGTGGTAACCTGGTTTGTTAAAATAAATTTTACAATAAGATATTATCTAATGCATTAACAACAATTTACCTTACAATATCTTGTGTATAAAAGTTATCTTTGTATTCTGTTTACAAATTATCTACAGCTGTGCAAAAAAAAAAGGACCTCATGCTGACCTCTAAACTTTTGCTGTGAATATTGCTTGGTAGCTTCACTTCTGCAATTTCTTTACTTAGTCTCAAATTACCACAGATAGAATTATTGTCATCTGAAAATGAACCAACAAAGCAGTTACTTCAGCAAAATAGCTAAACATGCAGAGAAACCCATTAAGTTTATATTCTTTTATGCATCATACAAACCATGTAAAACCATTATGTACTTAGATTATTTGCAAGCACACATTATAAAGAGAGCTTTGTGATGTACAAACTAAAAATTTAGAAATTTACAATCCATGTAGGGAAGAAAGGGAGGTATATGGCAAAATGTACTATGAGAAAGAAAATAAGCCCATCTTTCAGACTATGATTTTATTAGTTTCAGAAGCGTGGAAGTTCTAAAAATTATGCCATTTTTTAAAAAATTTACTGTTTTAAAATTGTTTGAGTTTGAAAGAAGCAAATAAACATGTAAAAAAATTGTAGGTTTACAGCTTTATTTTGAATGTTGACAAGGTTAATCTATTCAATTGGGAAGTTTAAATAATTCTACTCCCCAAATAAGTTATAAGTGAGGGAACATAAAATCAAATGTTTATAAAGTATACATCAAAACAAAATTCAGAATTTGAACATTTTATTTTGTATGTTATTGGAGGGGAAAGATCAGGTTTAACTTTATAGCTTAATTTTGTAATTTGCCCTTTTAAAAACACAAGTTAACAATTATTGAAGTGAAAAGTCATACATTTAAAGCAACTCTATTAACCCTTTTGGCTTGGGTGGCTATCAAAGTTGACACATAAACAGAGCATAGTTGGCAATATTTGTCAATATAATAACCCTTTATCTGTTTGGCTAAAATGTTGTGTCATTTGGTTTTGTAATAGCCCCCCTAGCAAATGAAAATAACTCTTTTGGGAAATCCCATGTGTGGTTTTATTTGAAAAATATTGCCTTTTATTGCTATTAATCATTAATATTCCAACTGCAAAAAAGTTTAAATTTTAGACATTTAGCAGTGGTGTCCACATCACATATACAAATATTCAGATCCAATAAACATGAAATAGGGACAGTGATGATGTGTGCCTATCAAGCTCTGATACCAACAGCAGTGATGAGTCTGCTAGTGATTACCAGGCAGATATCCTCAGAAACTGGGGACATCCACAGCACTCTCCATGTCTATGTATCCAGGGCTGTACACAAGGTAGAGAATGGTGACGTAGATTCCAGCTATCCACTCCTTCAACCACCCAGCAGCGTGCTCAAATACCTCCCAGTGCGATAGGCAGGGGACATGACAGGAGAGGAAGGGCTGGCCTGCCAGCACTACATCCTTTGTGATGATATCTTTTGTATTTTTCTATAATTTATTTTCAAATATGTAATACAGTAGTCCCTAGCTGCCACAATAAAAAAGTTGTATCTGACAAGAAGTCGTTATTCAAAAGATCAATAACCAGATAACAAAGGACCAAGTTCAAGCTGTGCCAGTCACTATTGCCAAGGCTTGAACATAATAATTTATGTACTGTATAGGTAATCAGATGATATAGCAAAGTGGTATAATACTACTTATGATGGATAACAGTTTGATGAAGTTAACTTAAAATTGTTTTGTTTATGTTTTATGTAAAATAATTTATCTTGGATCAGTTTTTCAGAAACAGGAATGTTCTTAGCTCTAGCATCACAGAACTAATCAAACACTAACTTGTTAAGTTTGTGATATGCAGTTTTATGCACTCATATTCGAATTACAACCATTTTTGCATATCTTCTAAATTTAACTTTATTGGCAACAATTGTTTGAATTTGTATTTTGCCAACCTGTATTTCAGCAGCAGTATGAATATATTTGGCACCCTTTTCATGCTTTTTTGATTACTTTGGCCTTTTCTTGGAGAGTGAGGTGTTTACGTTTTCACTTTTCTTCAGGCATTGTGAAACGGAATCGATCTTTGTACAAAAGTTTAAGGGGTTTATTCTTTGACATGTGTCATATTTATATATAAAGCTGCAGGTTAGTTATTCACCAGGAGAATTACTTTCATCATGCATCATCTAACATCTCAATAAAACACCTATTCTGACTGCTGATTGGCTGGTGAGGATTTTCCCAGCTTGCATCGTGGTCTCATTTTCATGGCCATTTGTGCACTACTTGTCAAAACACTCACATATCAATTGTTGTAATCAAGCACTAATTGCTGTTGAAATTGTTGATTTTTTCTGATCACATTGAATAATTACGGTAGAGATACTCATATTTTGAAGAATATTACTTAAAATATGAAAATTTCCCAGCCTTCATTTTCATTTTTGTTATATGGCATCTAATTACTCACCAGTTATGAACATAAAAAAATTACAGTTGAAGCATCACCGATTCAGATTATAGTGCTTACATATACGTGTAAAATCAAATAAATGAACACAACATGTTTGTATGTTTTTATTTAAATGAAGAAAAGTTGCTATAAAGAGGTCGTTATCCAACCTTCTGCCCCAAAATTATGGTTGTATGTCACATCTATCAGGAAATCATTTGTGGGAGGTCAGATCAATGTGGCCCGGTATGGCCAGGTGGTTAGGGAGCTCGACTCGCAATATGCAGGTTCAAATTCCCGTCACACCAAGCATGCTCGCTCTTTCAGCCGTGCGGGCGTTATAATGTGATGGTCAATCCCACTATTCGTTGGTAAAAGAGTAGCTCAAGAGTTGGCGGTGGGTGGTGATGACTAGCTGCCTTCCCTCTAGTCTTACACTGCTAAATTAGCTAGCGCAGATAGCCCTCGTGTAGCTTTGCGCGAAATTCAAAACAAACAAACAGATCAATGTAAAATCATTCCGTACACAGAAAAATAGTTATATCTAAAAGGAAGTCATTATTGGGAGGGGTTGTATTCAAAAGGGTTAAACTGTAAAATTTATTTTCATGTTTTCTCTAAATTTGCAAATTTGTACCAGTGATTAAATATTTTTTAAGAAATTGTTTTGTTTGTCAGGTGGCTGGTCTGTCATGATTAGATTGCCCAGTCAAGCGAACATGCTGTTTGTTTTTACTGTAATGCATTGCAAGTTACTAGTTAATTAAGATAATGTAGTTTATTCCCGGATGTGTCAGTTGTAAGTTTATGGATTTACAGTGCTAAAATCCAGGGTTTGATTCTTTGCAGAGTACAGAACACACATAGCCCATTGTGTAGTTTTGTGCTAAAACAGCATCAACAACAGAATATAGAAGAAAAATAATTATGCTTTAATAAGAATAGATATTTCAGACTTGCAGTGAGTATATAACTAAACCTACAAAAATTTTGATAATAATTGCAATTGTATATTGGATTAAATGTATGTACAGATGCTTAGTTTCACTCAATGTTCATCTTGTGAGATGTTTTCTGCAGTCGATATTATATGTACATTCACTACTCTAAGGCTTGAGGTGAAGATGGTATAATTCTCATCCTACCCTTGCATGGATGTTGGTACCCAGCGAGTGAGGTTTTGGATGTACTTTACTTACTGAGTATGGTCTGACATGCCCTAGCCACTCTACACCATGGGACACATCCTCCATTACCCACTTTCATTACGTGGGATTGAGTGTATCTGTTTCTCTGATTGGGATCATATTACTGACTTGTCCTCTCCCATGCAGATGTGCTCCCTTTATATTCCATTCATGGCAAAAAGATACCTGGTTTAGAAGTGGTGTGGTGCCCCTCCTCAGATATCTGATCTGTTTCTCTAATCACTAGGGTGTTCTTTGGATGCTTTTGGGGAATTACACCTGTTCTTTCCTCATACTGGTCCCTCCTCCTTTTTAATATGGGATTCAAGCTAATCTTGTGAGAGGAGAGAAGGTACCGTATCGGAAGTTATAATTTTCCCATGTGAAAATTTATTTCTGACAGGTACTTCCCTCTGCCTACATTTTCCACCCTTCCTGCCCACAAACTTCTGGTGCTCACATCTTCTGCCAAACTTTGAAGTGATAGTTCGGTAGTGGAGCATAGAGGGAGTCACACGATAATTATACTCTTCTTTGGTGGAGAGTTTATGCATGAGATATATGTTGGAACTTTGGATTCCAACAGAGGGATGTGGAAGTCTTGTGGCATGCATTTTGAAAAAGTCTGCATATAGAGGGCAGCACAAACCAGGAAAAGCTAATCTTGTGAGAAGAAGGAAGTACCTATCAGAAATACATTTTTGTATTGGAAAATTATAACTTTAAAATAGGTAAAATAGAAAGATTAATATCATATTAGAATATTACAGTGGTTGACAAAGTTAGAAAAGTAGTACACTCCCACTTAATATTCCCATTGATTAACCAATTAGCAAGTACCATTAATTGTCCAACTGCAATCAAGTTAACACTTATCAAGCTTGCATAGGAAATTGATTTTAGCTTTCAAATGAATAAAAATAAAATATCCTTTCAATCATCTAAGTCTTAGACTTTCATTGTAGTTTTTTTAAATATATGTTTTTAAAAATTTAATAACTGTATGATAAAGTTCCAAATTTAGACATAAATCTTTACAATAAATTAATATTTGTTTATTAATTAATCTTAGCGGCTTGTACTGATGAAAATATATCACTTTAGCAAATTACCTCTAATATTGGGATAGTGGCATTTCTTGCTTGTAAGTCAAATAGAATTTTAATTGAAGGGCAGGAAAAGACTTCCTAATGTTTTGATATTCAGCTGCTACTTTGTTTTAAATAATAAAAAATAGTATTTAAAAACTAAACTTAGCTGCTGTACTGATTAATAATTAATATAGCTGAAAATGTTAGAAATTAAATAGATATATAGAAATTATAATTTTATGGTACTGTTATAGAGAAAAATTAGTAATCAGATGTACTTAAGTTAGACAAAATTTCTGAAAATAAGACCAACTTACATAATTTATTTTCAATCCCACAGTCTTGAAGTCTACGATATTACAGAAAAATTGTCTGGTTGGTAAATTTTGTTTAGTTTCTTTAAGGGGAAATGTGTATTTTTAATAAACATTTTGGTTTGATCTTCAAAAATATTGTAATCAAGAAAGTATAATAAATGTATGTTGAAAAGTAAATAATTTTATATATATGTTTATAAGTGTTAGAATAGTAATTGGAGATTGTAGCAATACAAAGGACTAAGGTTAAAAAATTATCCTTTATTTTTATCATTCATTTATGTTTTCATTTGGTACGTTTAACAGGGGCTGTTTCGTAAAATACTAAAGTCCAGCATTTCTCCAGAAAAACTGGTCCGAATGTCTCCAGGAGAGATGGCCTCAAAGGAACTTATGAAGTGGAGAGAGCAAGAAAATAAGCATGTATGTCAAGACTGAATCATGAGTTCTTACATTATACCATTATTTTGGTGGTGATGTATTTCATTGATATTTTTTGTATTTGTTGTTGAATGTGTTTGAGTAGTGTCCATTAAGAAATCGTTAAACATATAAAAATTCAGTATATATATATATTTTGCAATTTTAACCCTCTCACCTTGGGCAGATCAAAGTGCACGTCACAACTTTTTAGAGTTGCATTCAAAATTTAATTAAACTACTATATTTGTATTGTATATGAATAAACTTGGTATCAAAACATAGTTAATAAATCAAATCTTAATATTATATAAGTTTTAAATTCTTAAATTTTATAAGGAATATTTTTTTAAAATCCTCAATCTCCCCTAGTATGAGAAATGAGATTTGCTCTCTAGGTCTTCCCTCTTTTCTAATTGATTTACCACTCATATAGGATGTACAAACTTTAACATAAATTACTCATTATGATATACATATTACTGAGGCAAAACAATTTTTGTAGCCTTTAATCTTGTTTCTTTACGAAGCCATGCAATAAAAAATTAGACACAATTGCCATGTCTACCTGTCACATCCTCTCCGTCAAAAATTTAATGCAGTATTCTCTGATGTTTTATACTATGTTACTTAACCAATAGAAAGCCAAAATTTCTCAAGGTATTTACCTCGACAGCCTTAGTTAAATTTTTAACAGCTCTTATGTCATACTTAGAAAGCCAGGAAAGTTATGATAGCTATAGGACATTGTTTGCTTTGCACATGTTGGTTTTCTGTGTTGTTGGGTGCATTATATAAGTAAATAAATATTATTTAGTGTAGTAGTACCATTAGTATAAAAGTAGGCTCAATTTTCATCAACAGAAAAACAAAAAGAGGACCCAAGTAAGTACTATATTTGTTTTTCTTCCGTATTCTTTATTTATTATTATAAAAATAAATAAAATGTAAAAAGTTTGAAACTATTTATGCTAGATTAGGTAAGATAATGAATAATAATAATAATTCTTCACAATATATGCTTGCAAGCAACTCGTGCATTATGTAATTCAATATGGTAATGCGAGCTACAGGCTCGTTAAGTGATTTACAATTTGTGTAGTGTGATAATTAGTTAGATATGGTTTACAGGGCAATAAAATATTAAAGTTGAGATGGTGTCTTGTAGTGATGTGTACGAAATCTGCTGTTCCAAAGTTGCAGCAGGTAAGCTTTACAAGAGTGAAAATTCTGTTATTTCTTGTTTTATATGTCAACTAAAGTTTCACATTAACTGTGTAAATATAATATTGAAAGATTTTAATGTTACGTGTGAATTAAATTAACAATGAAAATATTCTAAATGTAAAGATAGCTGTCATATATCATTTATTAATATGGCTGAAGTCAACGTTAAGAACATTGAAGAACTTGAGAAATTTAATTCCCAAGCTGAAATGAAAGATGAGGATCAATTAAATGAGTTAATTATCAATGTGCGAACGTTAATTGATGATGACAGTAGTTGTCTTGCTTTTTTGGAAGAATTTGCCAGTAAAATTGAAAGTAAGTTGGAACTTGGTATGAAAGAAAACATCAATTTGAAGAATGCACTCAAATTATAATGCAATGAAGTAAATGAATGTAGGCAAGAACTATTGGTTCTTCATGATTATAATGCAGTAGTAAGATTAATAATGGAAAATAGGCATAATTTAATATGTTTAGATGTTAGAAGTATTAGCCAAAAGAGAGATGTGATTACTCTATTTTTTAATTTTGAATTTAAACCTGATATATTGATATTTCTTGAATTATGGTGTTGTCAAGAAAAGCCTTCACCCCCTTTACTAAATTATAATATAGATTTTATTGGTAGACCCACTGGACATGGTGGTGGAATTTTTATATATACAAGTCCTGGCCTAAAGTATAAATTTAATTTCAATTTTGTTATTATGACTGATCATATTGAATTATGTAGTTTTACTGTTGAAGAATTTCATACTTTTTATTATATTTACCATCCACTTTCTGGTAAATGGAGTGATTTTATAGATACATTGGAATCACTTGTCGATAATGTCAATTTAGACAACTCTCTATTCTTTTTAGGGGATTTTTTCAGTATACTCAAACTTTTACTGATCATAGCCATGTGCTTGAATATAATAATTTGATGTCTGTCATTAATGCACATTCTTGTACTTACCAACCTACTAGGGTAGTAGGGGCTGCTGTATTGACACTTGATAATATTTCTACAAATTGTTGTGATATAGTTCTTGACGTAATTTGTTGTGATATTTCAGATCATTATGTATTAACATTATCCTTTGCTTTATTAATTATTTCACCAAAATTTATTACAATACTAAAAAGACTAGTTAATGGTGACACACTGAAAAATTTTAACCTTGCTTTAAGTGATGTTAATTAGAACTTTATTATAGATGGAGAACCAAATGTTGATTTAGCTTTTTCCTTTTTTATAGAGCATTATTGTAAACTGCATAATTCATATTTTCTGTTTGTTAAAATTATTATATTGAATAATGCAAGATATCCACCCTGGATGACCCTAACTTTATTACGTATGATTAGACATAAGCAAATACTCTATCACCATTTTAAAGATGCACATAATCTATGGACATACAATAAATATTTAGAACTTAGGTGCTTATTCAACATCAAGTTGGTGATCATAAGTCTAAGTACTTTAACAAATGTTTTCAGGATAATGACTCTCCTTGCATATGGTGAACCATTGACAAAAAAACTAAGTAGTACTAAAGAAAATAATGCAAAGATAACACATATTTAGAACAACACAAATTCTTGTGTTACTGACCCTGCTGGTATTGCCAATATGTTTAATGATTATTTCACTAGGCAGTGTGTTACTCCTACTAACAATAAGTGTCAAGATAAGCCTGTAGCTCAGACTATGTATCTTTCACCCATAATTATGACTGAAATTCAAGCTGCCCTAAGGCACTCTCTAGTTTTTCTTCAGCTGGATGGGATGATGTTCTGCCATCAGTGGTTAAATCTGTTAGTGATCCAATTATTGAACTCTTAACTGTACTTGTAAATAAAATATGAGATTTTTGAAATTGCTAAAATTGTTCCCATCTACAAGGGTGGAGATCCTGATCATGTGGAAAATTATTGGCCTATTTCCATCTTATCTGCATTCACTTGTATTATTGAGGGTATATTTTACAATAGAATTATTGTGTTTCTTGAGAAAATATAAGATTTTAAATAATTTGCAGTTTGGTTTCAGTAAGCACAAATCTATTGAAAAGTATTTATTGGCTATTACTACGAAACTTATTAAGGCTTATGAGGCTCAGAAATCTGTTTTAATCTGTGCTCTTGATATTGCCAGGGTGTTTGATAGTATTAATCACATAGTTTTACTTTATAAATGTGCTCATTACGGTCTACATGGTAATATTTATGATATTATTCTTAAAACATACTTACTAAATAGGCAGTGTTATGCCTCAATTAATGGTATAAAGTCTCATTTCTCTACTCTCCATTGTGAGGTTTTTCAAGGTTCAGTCCTTGGCCCCTTCTTATTTATATAATGATTTCATTTTGGTATGTTCATAAGATAGATTCAATCTATATGCTGACAATATGACTCTTACTATAGAGGCTGATCCTCTTGCTGACTGTTTTAAAATAGCAAAAAATGAGTTGCTTTCAATAGATACCTAGCTTGTCAACAACTGCCTAGTTTTAAATGTTATATCAAGGGAACAAGTAATTGATGTTTTAAGGGAAATAGACTATCCAGAGTTGATTCAATAAAAGTTCTTGAAGTAATTATTCAGAATAACCTCGGGTGGGATTATTCTATGTTTTGTTTAACATATACGTGTAAATAGTTTTTCTTTTATAGTTACTTGTCCTTCTTGGCTGTAACTTATCAATTAAAATAAATAAATAAAAGACAAAATTTAAATATAAACAGATGTATGTTATTACAAACTTTAAGCTATTTGGGATAAACAACTGTAGTTTCCTGTTATAATTTGCAATAATTCTAGAAAGAAAAAGGTGTAATTTGGATTCATTTCGTATTTTTTTATGGTAGTCAAATTGACCAAAAGCCTATATAGTTAGGGTAGAGAAAATATAAAGTCTTGCTGAAAAAAAGTTTGATATTTATTTAGGAGGTTTTAGAGATTACACAAATGAAATTTGAAAATTTTGAGATTAAGAAAATTAGTTTTAATCTTAATATGAAAATCACTGTTGTTGGAGCAGTCACCATTGTAACTCCATATATTCACAGACAAATTATTAGTAAAACACTTAATTAAAATAACCTGTGTTGTTGTATATGTATGTTGTATACAAAATACTTGTAATTTTTATTGAAATTTTGCCAAATTTTGTGAAGATACACAAAATATATGGAAACTGATGGTCACTTTGGGGTCACAAGGTCAGTGTAATCCACTGAGCTCATAGCAAGAAGGTTAATATAAGAGATATTTTGGTATACCTATAGCTAATTACATAATTAAATAAAACATAATATCTAATCATTATTGTATCAACACAAGCAATACAGTAACTAGTTTATCTCTTGCTTATAACTGACTTTAAAGATTATTCAATGATATGGTTGATCTGAGTAATATAATCAGAATATCAGTTGTTTAGTCTCTTCAGACAAAATAATTTTTTAAAACATATTCTTGTCATAATTTGCTGTGATTGTGACCATAGATATCTTTATAATTTCACATGAGATATTATTTTTTTTATTTTTAAGAAAATTTCATCAGTCTTACTTTAAGAAAAACCAAAATGAGTTATAGATATTGGATATTATATTATAATATTGGCTTTACACTTCAGACTACACTGGTGCACTGTTATACATTATGATTGATTTAAACTTATGACTAGAGGTTTTACCAAGCATCATGACTTTTGTTACATGTACAGACATTGGAAATGATAAAACGTGAACAGTTAGACCAGCTGGAGCAAGCAAATCATCCACATCACACTAAAAAAACTCACAAAGGAGAAATAGAGATAGAAGAGGAAAGTTTGGCCACTCTGGATCAACAGGTGATTGTTGCTTTAATTAAGATGGTTTCTATATATGTTTTATGAAACATTAAATTAGTTTGAACATTTTGGGTTAAAAATGAAATGCATAAATTATATGTAACAAAAGAAAGCTTTGTAAGTTTAAATAAAGGTTAATATATGGTATATGTCCTTTCATCTTCATGTGCCAAGATAATTTACAAAATAGCAATTTGGTTACATAGTGCTTCAATTTAAATAATATTGTTTATTATTTCTTTA
>NW_013667831.1:59211-70076 GCF_000517525.1 Limulus polyphemus | reverse complement strand
TTACAAAATAGCAATTTGGTTACATAGTGCTTCAATTTAAATAATATTGTTATTATTCTTTATTGAAGTAAAGTATTTATTTATTAAAGAATAAAACTTAAATTGTTGCTGCTTTTATTTCTTTTTCTTTGTATGTTTTTTTTTCTGAAAGTTTTTGCATATTGTTGTAGTGCTTACTACTATGGGAAGAAAACATATTTTAGTATACTGTAAGAAACTATGAAATGTTAATCATTTGAGATGAAAAGCTTATGAAATTTAATATTTTCGTACACAAAAGTACATAGTCATTAAAAGTATTTATTAGTGTAGATGTCAGCAGATTAAAATGTCAACCATAAACCATTCATCTTGAAGAAATGTGTTAATTTTCCACTTTCTCGGAGTATATGACCAACTGATTTTGATGCTTTTAAAACAAACTTTACAATTAAATGAAATGAGTATTTTACAATGTTTTCATTAGTAGCATAATAAAAGTACTCAGATGCAATATCAAAAGACAGTTGTGATTTGTATTTATATTTTTCATGTGTTGATAAAAAACCTAGGTAATTTTACACATATGTTTTAACAAAAAAAAATTATCAAAATGGCTTGCATAATAAAAATATATAAATAGGCATTTTCCTGCATGTAACAAGTATTGCTTCCAGCAATGCCATTTGAGATTTAATTTTTTATTTGATATTGGGTGACTTTTTTTAAAGTGAAAATGCAGTAATATGTGGTTTGACATTGGATTATGTTGTAGTTTTACAGTAAAAGCATAGAACTTGTATGTTATTATTAGGTTCATATAATCTTCTTGGGGTGCCAACATCCATCCCATGACAGTTAGCAACCATAATTACTAATAATACCCTGTTTTTTATTTGGCTTGAGCAGTCTTAAGCCTTTCAATTACAATGCTGATAAAATTTGAGATGGCTAGCAAGTATTCTCTAAGGAAAATATAGTACATTTCAGGTATTGTGGAAAATGTCTTGAGACACTTCTTTTCAATTTGCCTGTTTGATGCATACATCATTGTGTATGAATATGGTTAAAGCAACACTTGTGATTGCCAAATGAATGTGTGAGGTGGAGTAGGAGTTTCAACTTCTATGATAAAATTAATGTTCATCAATTTGAAGAAAGTTTTATTAATAATATACCTCTCACAGTACGGATGAAAGTTTTTAGTTTCCCATAGATAAATTTTGCTTAAGTTCAGGATTATTTGAAAGAAGAAGAAGTTAAAAGTTGTGTCATGTGGCACCATCGTCAGAAAGTTTGAGATAAAAGGGAAGTGTTTTCCATTGATGTGAAAAGGCCAATACAATGTTTACATTATTTTAAACAGTAATGGTGAAGTTACGAAGCATCATGCTTTTATAGTAGGGTAAGTAATAAATGCTTTTTCACAAATAATTTGAAATGTTTGTTACTGTAACATAATATACTAGAAGGGCTGTAATAATTTCCAGCATAATCACAGCTCCACTTTTGAAGTTATATTTATATATTAAAACTCATTATGTTTAGGTAATTAGGCCCAAACGTTTTTAAAAACAACCCTAAAATTAAACGACTATAATTTATTTATTTTAAAGCTGTTACTAGTGTAAAGGTAGGTAAAAAACATAATATATATATATATATACTGTTTCTATCTCATTTTTAGGTTCAGAAAGATGCATTCACATTGCTGGCTTGCTGTATTGCATGGCAAATTTAATCCAGTCATGAAATACTGGCATAATAGTAATTTGAGATAACCCATAGATATTAAATAACAGTGGTTGATGCCTTCTCAATATCAGACTAACAGTTCTTCAGTAGAATTAATTGAATGTATAAAGTTTGAAAAGATAAGAAGAAACAAACAAAAATACTGTAATGACAGGATGCCATAGTAGATTTGACCCAAGACTAGTGAATGATGCTTTTCAAAAAATGAAAAAAAAAAGTTGTATGATACTTTAAAGCAGTGTAACTTGTTCACTTGTAATGATACACACATGAAGCTGAACAAGTTGAGTCAATCCACTAAGTGGGATCTCAAAAGTCATGTAAAGTTTTACCTGAGAGAAACTCCTAAGAAAAAATGAAAGAACCTTGTAATGAATACAGAAAAATGAAAGAACCCAGTTGATATTTCTAACTACTTGGGCAATGATATTAAAGAAAACTCTTATAAATTTGAAGCTATATCCATATTCATTGAGGAATTTGAGAAACATCTAAAGCTTACATTAAGACAAACTACACACCAACTACTAAAGAGCATATCAAAGAAATGGACCTTTTCACTTGTGGGCAACCTTTATGAATCACCACAAAAGAAAGATAAGTGCATCATATTTCTATGAAATTATCGAGTTATTTAGAGATCCTTCAAAACATGCGAGAAATATCTAATGTTGAAGCTGTACAACGTGGTAAGCAGCATGTACGTATTGCTGTAGATCGATATGTAGAATTCATGGCAAATCAAAAAATTACAGCACATACACAAAATATTTGAATGTTTATTCATAAAGACTACCCATTTTTAGGAGCATCACCTGATAGAAAAGTATACATTGAGAAAGAATAATATCATGGCATTTTGGATGTTAAATACCCTTTTTCCAAATGAATATAATGACCATGCAAGAAGCAGGTGGTAACCCATACTTTTACTCTGTATCATATATGAACTCAGTAGAATTTTATGTAACTATAACGTTAAAAAATGTGTGTTTTTCAAGTCAAGGGACAGTTATTAGTGTCTGTTTTTAACTTCAAAAACAATCATGGAAATCACTTCAGAGTTACTAGGATATATCCTGACGCATATGGGAATCTTTTACATTTTGCAAAGTATACTTAACTTCCAGAACTTATTTAAAAAAAACACACACAAGGGTGAGTCACTATATGGAAAATATGGGATCATTTCATGGAAGAAAAGTAAGAGATCATCAGTTTGCAGTAATAGAATGTGATGGCCTAAAAATAACAGTGAGGAAGCTTTAAAATGTACAAGTGCTAATTTTACTTGAAATATATATATATATTCAATTTTATTGAATAAAACGAATTAATAAATCTGTTTTGGGAAGATATTTTAGTAAATGTAAAAACACGTACTAACGTTCCAAATCTGTTTCAAATGTTTCACCAAATGTATTTAAAAATTGTATGCTCATGTAGTATATATGTACTAAAATTGGAACAATACAGAGAAGATTAGCATGGCCCCTGCACAAAAGTTGTGGCATAAAGTTTGCTATGATAAGTGGAAAAGGGGTAAAAAGAAGATGTTGCAATTCAATTGAAGTATTGTTATTTTAAAGTGGTTGGTGCAAGAAATTGACTTCTTCTGGTAGGATGACAGTACAGGACTTTCCAACATGATTTCTCTTATTCGTTGATTATAAAAGTATGTTTGAATTTTTAGTGTTTGAGAGAAAGGAGCATCTGTGATGTGGAATCATATCATTGAAGCAAAGGCAGATTAATTACAGCAGGGTGAAAAAAGGCTGTCAGTAATACACCAGAGGTAATGAAGGAAGATAAATATCTTATCAGTAGAAGTAACCCAAGAGCACAATAGTCATTCCAGTTAATATATGAGCCTCCTTTGTAACTGTAAACAAGATAATTCACATGTATTTACATTTATAAGAGTAACATGAGCCACCAATATATGGATGTGACATATTGAAGTAATTTATTGCATTGGATGAAATATTTCAACCTAGGGGTCTAAAAACATCCAAACAATTTATTACTAACCTTCCAGAGATACAACATTTCAAAAATAGAGTATTGCACAAGTTTTTCCAAGAGATTTTTTATAGTTGCAGAGTTGAAAAAAATTACAAAATGAATATTGCATACTACCATTACTGTTAGGTTAACATCACTATACCTTGAGAAAATACCATCTTTGGATTGAATACCTTCAAGACAAAGCGTTCAGGTCATAAGATGCAAGTAGAAATGAGAATTCTTACTAAAACATTTGCAGACATTTCCTATGGACAATCTTTGCCTTTGATTTTTCCAGAAATTACCATCCATATACAGCTGATGGACTTGGAAAGCATGAAAAGAAGAGAACAACATGATCTCAGTGGATTGTAAATGCAGTAGAATATTCACGGCAGAACAATAGTCCATCACATAAAACTCCATAGATTAGGAATACCCCATTATACAATTATAGCAAAAAAAGTGTAAAATGCTGTATAAAAGTTGTACTAGAGTTTTTATTAAGTTGTTTGGACTATTGACATATTATATTCGTTTTTTTAGTATACAAGCTTTCAGTTCATTAATCTGAGCCTACTACAGGTGTAAGACATTTAGTTAACAACAGCATCATAATGGATCAATTTGAATTACAAAATGAACATTGTATACTTTCAGTACTATTTCACTAACATGCTAACACCACTATATCTTGAGAATATACTGTCTTTGGATTGAATACTGATAGCCCACATGCACTGCTGTAATCTATTTTTCTTTGGTCTACTGATATGATTCAACACCACAAATACTTTCAGATACTAAAACTTCATGTATACTATGATTTGAATTGTCTTCAATTTGGTTTTTCCTTTTGATGAAATTTGTAATTTTGGGATTCACATTCCAATGTCTGGGATAAGGTTTCTTTGCAAATGTTATTTCTCATTGTTTTAATCCAGCTTATAGGTTTAATATACTCTTCAGTGTTACAAATATGTCAATTACTTTGGCTGAAAGCTTTTGTCTTAAAAACTAAACAAAAACTCGCTTTATAAGCCAAACAATTTGTTAGAGTTTCTTTGTTTCATATTGAAAATACAATTTGAGTTGTGTTCAAATTCTGTAGTAAATTACAACTTTTTTTATTATTCATGGTTCTTCATTAGCAGTGCTGCAATTAAAAAAAAACATTTTTATCAAGACACACAGTAGTGTGTCGTGTGGCTAAAACAACCTGCTGCTGGACACAGTATGTTATTAATAAAAGTGATAGTTTAATGACTTTCC
The DNA here is from genome assembly GCF_000517525.1 of Limulus polyphemus. Taxonomy (NCBI): domain Eukaryota; kingdom Metazoa; phylum Arthropoda; class Merostomata; order Xiphosura; family Limulidae; genus Limulus; species Limulus polyphemus. Next base: position 65,063 of record NW_013667831.1, on the reverse strand, counting down.
ACCTTCTGTGTCTTGAACTGTGGTAATCCAAAGTACCACATATTTTTAGTGGATGTGCACAAACTCTTACTTCACATACCAAATTTCAAGCCAATCCATTAAGAAATATTTAAGATATAACATATCCGATTTTGATTGAGGTTTTTTTTCTCTCTCTCTGCACCAAAAGTACAGAAATTTTATTTGACAGAAAAACATGTTCAACTTTTATGGATTGTTTTCAAATTTGATACACTGATACATCTTTTCAACCTTCAATTAGGAGTCACATTTTGTATAAATATAAGCAACATGTGCAAAGTTATTCAACAAAAACTGCTCAATTTTTTTGATGTATTTTGTTTTACCCGCCATCATGCTCCACATTGAACAAAAAATGCAGCATGTCTAACTAATGAATGGATATTTGCTTTAAAATTCTTATCAGTACTATAAGCTAAACTACCAGTTTGGCTGCCAATTTTGACTTCATTCCTTTAAGTCAAACACTCAATCCTTTTTTGGCTGCACCTTTTTTCACACTTAAAGTGTTTTTAATTAGATTTCAAATTTACTGTATGGAAACTTGTGTCAGACAGTTTGTTCTTTTATCCTTGTAGTTTCATGAAAAAGCTTTAGAGAGAGAGTCAGTCTCAACAACCCTTGGAAATCCACTAGTAGTTTCTAGCTTAAGAACCTCAGGAGACCCCACGTCTCCAGGAACACCAGTTGACACCACTGATCAACACCGGTCTCATTTGTTTGACCTGAACTGTAAAATATGTACAGGTAAAGTTGCACCTCCTCCAAAAGAGCCATCAATCAAGAAAGTACGAGTTGCTCATACAATTGCTGTTGAAGAGAAAGAAACTTCATCATCTACCAAAACTGATTTGGACATTAGAATATCAGAGATCTTCAAACAAGTAGATTCCAAAGAATCTGAAAAAGAATTTAATAAACATTCAGAAAACATTCAAATAGTTGATCCAAAACAGAAAAAAGATGTATTTGATGAAAAACCTGATCAAGAACCCAGTTCAACAGTTTCACTTAGGTAAGTTGAAAAATAGCCATCAGTAGAATGGCTGATTCTCTTTACCATTAGTTTTTTTTTGTTTTAATTTATTGATGAATACAGTATGAGTGTTTGTGGGTGTATTTTATAGTTATGTTTTTTTGTAGGCACAGAAACCAAATAAAAACAATTTTTTAATGGTGAACTTGACATTTTATCCCCGAGATCAATAGGTTCTTCCCCATTCCTGAAGGGAAATAACATTTTAGTTTGATTAAAATATGGTGCTTCGAACTAGTTACCCTATGAAAAGTAATGTCTACAGACAGATGGATGGTAAATGCCTGTTGTAGAGACACAATAGTAGAGGACGATGTTTCAAAAGTCTTCCGTGTTTTGAAACGTCATCCTCTACACTTGTGTCTCTACAACAGGTATTTGCCATCCATTCTACAAAGTTTCATCGTGAATGCTCTGCCTAAACAATCTATCAAAGAATGCCATCATTATTTCCCCCCTCCCACTCTCAAGTGTTTTGGGGCAGAGGTATAAAAAGTGTCTCTGAAATGATATTTTGGTTATTAGTTAATGATTAATGTTGGTGTAAGATTCATTTTTACTTAAAAGATTCACAGTTTCTCCAAGCAAGAATGATAAATGAGCTTAGTAATAAACTGTGACTTAATCTGTGGTTTTGGTAGGATCTCTTCAAAGTTATTTTTTAAATTTACTGCTATCTTTCAAAACGCATATTTATTGAATGTAATCAGATTTATCTAAGATGACAACACTATTTCGTTTATTAGGTTTCATTAACACAACATTTACATTTTTACTTAATTTTGGAATAGCATTCAACTCCTCTTTATTAATATTAGAATATTTATTATTATAATTATAGTTAATTAAAGCTGATAAACCTGTAACATTAATCTGTTCTAACACTGTCATCTGATTCTTTATTACTACCCCAGATCTTTCCATCTTCTGGTGTTTTCAGTGGATTTCCTCTCACTATTGGAGTCTTATCATGGCTGCCTTCTTGACTTCCATTCAACACCTAGCTTCTACTTTTTTGGTTTCCAGTATCAGAATTTACAGTGGAAGCTCTGTGTCTATAGTGGTTCAGTTTGTTTTTTATATGCCTCAGACTTACTTTCTTCTATTTCTGATTTTTTTTATCCACTAAACCTTGTGCATTATTTACCTCAGAGACTGGTTAATAAACTTGGGCTGCTTAGTAGGGCACCCTGATGTTTTGTTCTTTTATTCTCCATTCCATTTCTTCCTTGTACAGTTAGTTTGACCCAGGTCATTTCCATTGTCCTGTATGAACTATTTATTTTTATCTCACTCATGCCTTTTCAGAGCAATTGACAATATCTTTTTTTGCCATCGAATTCCACATCCTCAAGTAACTTATCTCCTTCCACTTTGACCTATTGGGCTATACACCTTTTCTGACTGGTTTATTCTTATATGGATGATGACACTTTTCTTATTTTTCATATCTTCTCCCATCAAGTTTGTAATTTGTTGGTTTCTCTCGCATCTAACGATTATCATCCATTATATCAGATCTTGTATGCAGGGATGTGGATGACCTCTGACAGATTTGTCTCACATGACATTGTGGTTTAATTTACCTTGGGTTTCATCCTCCTCTAGTCATCAATCTCCACCATCACTGAGGCTCTCTGTAAGTGAATTGTTTATTTTTATTTTTAACGGATCTCACAACCACCTGTTCTTTCTATCTGTGTTATGAAGACAATGGAACCTGCCAAGTGACCAGTGTTGCCTCACAGAGAATACTTCCTTCTTCCATATTCTATGTTGAGCAGGGGATCACTTAAATTGTTAAGCCCATCTGCTCATTGCTCATTGTTGATATGGTTTTTTCTGAAGAGCACATCTTTGATGTTCTCTCCACACACAAATTCCCAAATTGAGTGCAAGGTGATCTTTATTTTAAGTATAAACAAATTTCCTTCATCATATAGTTTTTATATTATATTTGCAGAACCTCCTAAATGTTTATATTTTCATTTTCTCTACCATATCACTAACTCTAGCTATTATCATCAAAGTACAATGCAATGAAGTGATTAAAATCAGGAAATAGAAGAAAAAAGTACATACCTTTGTAATTTTTTGTAGAATATATTTAAAGATCTTCTTTTGCAGGGCTTCAAATTAGTAGAAGCATGCATTATGATAAAGAAGACCCACATCATGCTGGTTGAATTATTTAAAATTTATTGCCTCCTGGCTCAAGATATGCTTTCATCGAATGTGTTTCAAATCTTACCCCTTACAATGTGTCACTTTTTAAAATCATGAAATATTAGCTTTTACTGTTGATAAAGATGTATACACTCCCCTGTCAGCTACGGGTGCAATGGGCAGTTTGTTACGACAGTTGCCCACCTTCATGATTCTTATTTTTCATCATTTAATTCATACTTGAAAAACCCAAAATAACTAGTTTTTCTCAATCGAAAGTAAACTAACCAATCAGCAATCATGTTTGTCGAGCCACAACTAATTTTAAGATAACTTCTTGGAACTATGCATATCAAGAGATACAGTATTGTGTGGCCAAAATAACCTGCAAGACATACTGTGTGTTATTAACAGGAGTAATAGTTAAGGATTTTCCAATTTCTGTAGCTCGGACTGTGGTAATTCAAACTATAACATATATTCAGTGGATTCTCTACTGGACCCTTACTTCACATACCAAATTTCAAGGCAATCCAATTTCAATTTTTTTTCACACCGAATATACAGAAATTTTATTTGATAGGAAAACATAATTAACTTTTATGGATTTTTTCAAATTTGTTATACAAATAGATCTTTACAACTTAATCAGTTATCAAATTTCATCTAAATATAAGCCACATATGCAAAGTTATTCAACAAAAACAGCTCACTTTTGACAAAAAATTTTGTGCATGCCTATGCAAAAAGTCGTGTAAGCTATCAGTCTAAATTTTTACAACAGCATCACCTAAAAAGAAAAGACAGATGTTTTAATTTTTTGCCTTTTGGATTGAAGACAGCTGATTTAGAGCAGCTAAACTATAGGGTGAAAGCATATGCAGATACATAAGTATTGGTTAGGCCAAATAAACCAAAATAGCAGTTTCTAGTTCATATTTTTGAACACAATATGTGGCCTGGTTAGCTAATGGATGAATATTTGCTATAAAATTCTTATCAATGCTATAAGTGTAGCTACCAGTTTGACCACCAATTTTGATTTCATTCCTTTAAGTTGTACAGTCAATCCTTTTTTGGCTGCAACTTTTTTCACACCTAAGGTGTTTTTGATTAGATTCATAGATAATGGGACTGTCAAATAATGAAATGGCATGCTACATAGCTTTATAATAGGTTGTTTATTTTGTAAAGATTTTTATGTACCTGTTTACCACTTTCAACTTATAGTGACATCTCCAACAGTGACATGCACATTTCAAACAATTGACCAAACCCTCCTATTGAAAACAAATGTGAAATTCCAAATTTCCAATCGCTCTCTCGTCATGTGCTCTTTTGGCGACCTCCCCAAACAATGAGCTAATACACAGTGTGGTACTAACGGGGAGCCACATGGTTTACCATCCTGAGAATTTAATATGGAAGTTATTGTTATACCATGCTTTAAAGAGAAATTAAGTGGCCGGAAAAAAAAAAGAAATTGTTTAACTTGTGTTGTTGTTGTGTTTTGTTTTTTTAAATACAGGTTCACAACAAGATTGAGATATGTTGATATCTTTAATTTCCTTTCAATTTATGTAACATCCACTATTTAATTCAGAGATTTTTCTTATAACTTCTGATATAGAGTACATTTTACAGTGAGCTATAGGATTGGACTATAAAAATGCATGTTTTGGGGGCCCGGCTAGCTTTCTATAACAAAGTTAAGTATGAGCCCTGTTTTGGTTATATTCATAATTTTGGGTGTTTTTCTTTTCACACATAGTTAATTTTTTATCTTCCTTTCTTGTCCTTTACCATTTATTATTCCTCTCAACACAAGTCAGTAGTGCCCTTGGGGCATATTATAGATGCAGAAATGCTTCGGCAAAATTTTTCGTGCACCACATAATATCATAAGTTTTGACAACTGACACAATGTATGATATACATTAGGTCTTCAAGAAATTCATGTCGCGTTTTGGAACAGTTTCATTAACCCCCCCCCCCAAAAGATGTACATCATGTATAATAGTTAAATGAACCATCTAAACGTCATGTGTAGCCTATATAATGTGTAAAGTTTAGTATATTCTAATCCCTTACAGTGATGGCACACAACGAGACACACATTCGGCATGTAATGCTCTTTGAATACAAGAAGGGAAACAATGGTCCTGTAACCACAAAGAATATCAATAAAGTTTATGGAAATGTTTGAACATTCGTAAATGTCAACGTTCAGCAAATTTCGTTCATGTGACTTTAGCCTTAAAAACTATGATGGCAGGGGCCGACATGTTGGAATTGATATTGATGCTCTGAAGACTCTTGTTGAGTGTAACCCAAGGCAACACACTTGTGAAATGGCCCTGAAATTGCATGTCTCTCAGGAAAAAATATGTAAACATCTAAAGAATATGGGAAAACTCCATAAAGAAGGTGTTTGGGTGCCTCACAAACTCTCCAATGATTATTGTTTTCAAGATGTGAACGTTGCTTCGTCTCTTCTGACGTGTAATGTGCGTGAACCATTTTTGGACAGAATTGTCCCCGGTGATGAAAAATAGATTCTCTATGCGAATATTTATTGCCAAAAATAATGGCTCAGTCCAAGACAGAAACCACTTCCAACCCCAAAGCC
>NW_013667831.1:54044-58968 GCF_000517525.1 Limulus polyphemus | reverse complement strand
TGGACTCCATCCACAGAAAGTGATGCTTTGCATTTGATGGGACATCAAAGGAGTAATTCATTTCAAACTCCTCAATCTACAGCAAACTGTCAATGCAGAGATCTAGTCAGCAACTGAAAGATTTAATGCAAGCCCTTCATTAGAAATGCTCTTTACTCGTCGATCGGAAAGGTGTTCTTCTTCTTCTTCTTCACAACAATGTACGTCCACATATGGCATGTTTGATGCAACACAAGATTATGGAGTTGGATTGGGAAGCTCTCCCCTACCCACCATATTCTCCAGAGATGGCACCATCAGATTATTATCTTTTTCATTTGCTGCAACACCATCTTAATTGGAAAACATATGTAAATGTGGAAGGTGTTAAAGAGGACAGCAACAAGTTTTTTGCTTCAAAGCCAAGTGATTTCTTTAATCATGGCATTAACAACCTGATCGTAAGATGGAAAAGCATCATCGAAAAGAATGAGAACATTTGAGATCAATTGATCAAGAGCTTTGAGAAGCCATAAGCACTGTCAAGCGTCTATGTGCAGCGAAGCAGGCCCAAATATCCAACTAATTATCATGAATAATACATATATAATCTAAAATTCTAAATAAATGTTTGTATTGCTATATCTTTTGATGTGCCTTAATATTTTAAGTTATATTTAGTGTGCCATTGGGCCAAAAAGGTTGAGAAACACTGATCTAGATGTACATCTGCACAACTGGCATTATATTATTGAAGATACAGAGTGCCAAAGTAGAGAATTTTCATGGGTCAGGTGACAATACATTGAAAGTTTTAAGTAGTTTTATAAAGGATTCTTATAAAATTTAGGACAGAAAACTTAGATAACATAAAACTTTGAATCATCACATCCATTATAATGTTAATTTCATTTACATACATTGATTGTAAAGGTGTTAATTAAATTTTGAATGTAATACAGTAACTTGTGCAGAAAAGTGTTTAAAGGGGTACCTGGTGCAATAGGGTTAATGGGAGAACCCTTTCTTCCCCAGTTTCAAGCTACTTGATTGGGTTTGTGTAATCCCACTGATCATGAGGATCGACCCCCTCAGTGGGTACTGGGATTTACCTAGAAGTTTAGTTTGGGTCACCCCACTACACTATGAATTACACAATTTCTATTGGTTAGGCTAGCTAGATGGGTCTTATGTTCTCCTTTGGTTACGGGTCTGGGATACTTTATAACTGCACCTGATTATTCTATCGGGTACCTCACTTAAATATTTTTTCTGCATGTTACAGACTGACTTATTTCTCCGGCCATAGTGTGCACTCGTGCTGGAACGACCACATAAGGGATGATATCTGGTTTAGCAGTCTTACATTTTCCACACCTTTGCAACACTTTAGTACCATGCAAAATGTTCTTTAGATAATATCTTTTGCTTTTTCACATTTAGTCTGGCAAAGAGTATTTCCTACCTGAGAAGGATGCAATCTCTCATCGAATGGTATCCCACTAGGCTACCCCAACCCCCTATTAAATTGTGACATATTTTGTGAGCTTTCTATATTCGTGATGCTAAGATTTCACAAGGGAGCTGAACTTTGTAATTTTTTTTCTACACTGGATTCTCCACCATCTTATCAATGTGGGATTCTAACTCTGTGAGTATATGTTTCTCAAGTTAACATTTTCCTTACTTCTATGCACAAGCTCCTACTATTCCTCCCCACTTCTAGTGTATTTCTTTTGCCTCGTCAAAAGTGATCCAATGTTCCATTGCTATTGCTCACACGGATTATTGTTCATGTAGGATGTGTCCCCCTCCTATTGGTGGAGAGCTATAGTCTATTGATGGTTACATCATAGGCTGTCACATTGATACATGAAGGGTAGGAATTTCATTCAAAGATTGTGGCATGTACCAAAATCTCCACAGCAATAGCATGAGGTAATAGCTCTTTGTTGTGCTAAGAGATGAGTATCTATTTGAAATACATTTTCAAGTAAGGAAAATATTAAGCTTAAGTTTAACAAATGCTATGGCAAAATTAAACCTAGTAACAACAACAACACTCTTTTCAATTGCATCTAACTTATGATTAGACAAATTACAACTTTATTAATAAAGAGGAGTTGGATGTTGTTAGAAAATTAAGTAAAAATGGGAACATTGTATTAATGGAACTTGATAAAGGAAATTGTTTTTTCATCTTAAATAAATGTGATTACCTTCTAAAAAACAGAAGGTATTTTAAATACTAGTAACAAATTCAAAAACTGTGACTTATATTTATGTTTTGGAAATAGTGAATTGTGAATTCTTGAATAAACAAAAACACATCATAGTGCTCAGATATGCCAGTTTAAGAAAATTAAAAAATCTAGAAAGATTATTATTAATGATTAAATCTGTCTAGACTGTAATCTGAAAACTGTGCCAAATGGCTAACATTTACAAAGTAGTTAATGAATATTCATGGTATTATTTCCATCACTACTCTTAAGCCTTCTACTGGTGAAGAGCAGTTCAAAGCAATTGCCTGTTTAATTATACTGGTGTCGTGTTACTGAATGGTTAATAACAAAAAAAAGATTAATTTTTTTTTATTAAAGTTGTCAGTTCTTCTTTGTCGAATAACTATTTTAGGCTAAAATTTAACAAACTGCTTTTATTAATGTGTTACATTACATGGACTTTAATTATCTAAAAAGATATTCATTAACAGTTGTATACTCATTGTTGTATAGAAGATGCTCAACTATTAAATACCAGATCGCTTGATTTTCTATTTTCTCTTCATGGTTTTTGTTTCTTTATTTTTTATTTTCCAAAAATCACACACACACACAATGTAAATTCCACTCTTATTTAATATTATTAAAGCTGTTTTTCCAGTTTTTTTTACTACATGTATCCCTGCGAGTTTTGTTCTCAAACATAATAGCTATTACTTTCATTCTTTTAGCTCTCCAGACTCTGGAAGTACCACTCTCTCTGGCAGTAGCCAAACAAAACCAAGTAGAAGTTTACCATCTGTTTGGAAGGGGTTTATCTCTATGCAGGATGTAGCCAAGTTTGTTACTTCAGCATATAAAGTATCTGGCCCTACTGACTTTCTGACACAGGTGCTGTGATTATATACAGGAATAAGCAGATAGAGAATTCTCTTGTGTGTCTAATAGAGTGTTTACAAATTATATTAAAGAATTCTATTGCTAGTTTTATTTGGTCATGTGGTTTCACATTTTTTCTTTTCCCAAGTTTGCCTCTTAAATGTTTACATTTCCTTGAGGTTTATACCTGTACTTCATTCTAAAAAGAGCTATCAACCCATATATGATTCACCTTGCTATCACATAACAAACCAAAATGTGGCCTATTCCATGAAAAAAGGTATGAAAGTCTGTGATATAAAAGAAAATACTTTAAAGGTTACAAAATACAAAAACTTAATTTGCTTCAGAATGTAACAAACAAAATTATATATAAAACTATAATTTCACAAATACTTAATTACTATTAATACAAAACAAAAGTAGCAAAAGTAATTTTAAACATTACGAACATGTTCTTACTTATTCTTCACCTCTTCCTCATTTCTTCTCTTACATCCTAGTTTTACAAATCTTCCTTCTTTAAACAGTTTTTCTGATCTTTGTGTATGTTTGGTAAATTGCCCTTATTCTTTCAGGTTAATGTTGTATTTATATATTCTTTTTACAATTTCAGATATTTTTGGAGTATTTTAGGGCTGCATAAGATGTTTATTTAAAACTGTGAAGCACTTTATCATGCTAGTGTTATTCAAATGTTTCTTTGTGTGTTGAAATTTTATGAGTTTGTACAATGTTTCTCTGGTTTTAGGACATTCCAGATACAGTTCAGGTTTGTGGACGTATAACACAAGAACAAATGTGGGAGTATGTAAGTAGGACCAAGCAATCAGGAAATAAGGTATTGAATTTATAACTGTATTAAATTTATTATTATAATTTGAATATAAATAAAATTTAAATAAAAAAGTAATATTTCTTAGTGAAGTATTTTTAATAAAATAAAGATTTGTCCATGAATATATATATATATATTGAAAATTTGTCAGTCTTTCGGTTAATATTACAAGTCTTTCATGTACAAAAAGTCATATTCATTAGTGAAGTATTTTTAATATAAGATTTGTCCATGAATATATTTGGTATTTGTTTTGAATACTACGTGTGCAAAGTAATTTTTATGTTAAAATTAAAAATACTTTTCCTCATTTCAAAACTCTCAAATTTCCTTTGTGTAATCCCTAAAACCTCCTAAATGCATTTCAAACGTTGTTTTTTCAGTAAAACTTTTTAGTTTATCTGTTATTTTCTCTTCCCTATCTCAAAATGGAAATGGTCAATCTGATGGACCTGACCTTGTAACCACCAAAAAGAAAAATCAAAATAAATCTAGATTACCCTTTTTTTTCATTCTATAATGACTTCAAATTGTAACATGAAACTTTGTAACATTTGTTTATCTTAAGTGGCTTGAAGTGTGTAACAGTATACATGTACATCTATTTATAATTATATTTTATTGTTTTATTGTGCTTTGAACTGTGTCTAACTACTATCTATGCCATTATAAGTTGTAAATCACTTGGGGAACGTGCAACTCAAGTTACGCTAAAGATTTACATTACCCACGAGCAGCTTGCATGTGTGCCTCATGAAACATTTTTATTATATTATCATTATTTATTTTACCTAATCTAGTCTTAACTAACCTGAAAGAATCCATATTTTTACATTTTACTTACTTTTATAATTATACCTAAAGAATAAACATGAAAAACAAGAAATAAAATACTTGACCAATCTTCTTTTTTTTCTTGCTGCTGGATTTCGAAGAGAGTTATCCCTAATTATTATATACTAATGATAGTAGTGCACTTAATAATTTTTATTTAATTAAATAA
>NW_013667831.1:34433-53069 GCF_000517525.1 Limulus polyphemus | reverse complement strand
TGCTGGATTTCGAAGAGAGTTATCCCTAATTATTATATACTAATGATAGTAGTGCACTTAATAATTTTTATTTAATTAAATAATGCACCAAACAATATAGACTAATAGCATGCAAAATGTAGACAAATTCCCTTACCTCACAAAATGTTCTTGGATTTCTAACTATGCGACAAGAGTTATTACAAATCCATCCAAGCTAGTCGTTAACTATGTTGGTACTCTGAGTGAAATTGACATTTAACTGTTCAGAACATAACGTTATACAGTGTGTCATTTGATAGATGAAAACCTTGACTTTCTACTGGTTATAGGTAATATATATAATTAAATATAAGAGAGAACTATTAACAAATCCTGAAAGAGAGGATGTGACAAGTGGGTATGGCAGGAGGGGTTTGATTTTCTATTCGATAGCTCTGTAACCAAACAAAATTGAAGACTATAAAAAGTGTGGTTTGTTGGGGCAATAACAATTTGATAGTGAGTAATTTACATTTAATTTTGTACTTATCCAAGGGGTGGTGGATAAAATAGAGGAGACAAGATGCCTTGAGAAAATGCATCACATGTGTTGAACTAGTGGAAATTCAAGATTTTTTTTAATATTGCCCTGTAGAATTAAGAACTTAAAACTTGTATACTCTTAAAATATGGATTATTAGCTAAGATTTTATGATATTCTAATTGGTATAACAAACAAAAAGTGGTTTAATAAAATTTTTAATGTAAGACACTAAAACCTTGTGTCATGCACAGTAAAGGATACCCATGGTGATAGGGTTAATGTTATACATAGTTTTTTTTTAACTTGCAAATTTTTATTTTGGGCTGATTTCAGTATGATCCAAGTGAGATCGTTAGTGTTTTTGAATTCCCTGAATTTCTTCTGAGCATAATATGGTACTTACAGCCTTCTAAGAGGGAAGTTAAGATAGTTTTAACTAAATAATTCTAATATCTGTTTGTAACTTAAATAAAGTGTGTTTTCATAAATTTTTACCCAGTTACCATTTCTCAACCTAGGTTGTTATAAGTTGATGTAATTGCCTATATCTGAACTCTTCATAAAGTAATAGGCTACTAATCTAAACACATCATGATAGCTTTTTTTCAAATACAGTACATTATCTCTACTCACAGGTATTGCTATTCTTATTCAGTGCTGCCCTCTATATGCAAACATTTTTTCACACGCCACAAGTCTTGAGCTCCCACATACCTCACGATCAGTATGGTTCAACTGCATCTCATATGTTAATCATCATGTGATAACTCTCCATCAATATGAGTGCAATACACCCTCTGTTGTGACACCCTCTATTTGATTCTACCAAACAATCGCTTCTCATTTGGCAGTGCTTGTGTCAAGACATTTTTCTAATTTTTTTTTTTTTTTTTCAACTTACAGAATTTTTTGAAATTTTTTTTCAATGTTGACTGAACTGTTTTGTAATTTATTCTGAAGTGGAATTCTTGTCTTATTTCAAACATTTGCAAGCATAAGGATAACTTACTTTTTTGTTTTCTACTTTTTCATTTATTTATTCTAACACCTTTACAATGAATTCCGAAGTCCAAGTTACCACCACGGAATTAATACCAGCACATTTACATAGGCTGCAGGTGGAGGAAACTTGACTATGGAATTATGGGCTCTCATTCAAAATGAGATGATCATTATATAAGTCAACCTTCTTCTCCTGGTATTGCTTGTTTTCCTCTTAAAAACCTGTTCGGGACTACGAGGAATTTAATAGCCATTTTCCTCCACCTGATTTTGTTGTGTCTTCCTATACCCCTACTGCGGAATCAGCTAGGCCTAATATGACTTCTTTTAACATTATTTCTCAGATGTATTATGTTTTATCAATTTCCCTAATTTCTTATAATCCTCTTCCTTCCTTGTTACCTGATACCCCCTCTCAGCATTTTATGTTTCCCAGATATTAGAGTTCATGCAGGTGTTATGTATCTCAGATGCATGAGGGTGCTAGCATGCCCTGCCCTCCACTGGCTTTGGATCGGTTTGCTTTGGCCAACCATCAGGCTGAATTTCCATTTTTTGATCCTCAACAGTTGGAATCACTTTTGCCTGCCTTGGAAAGATCCTGATCATCCTGTTCTTTTATCTCATGCCCAGTTTTCCTGCCTTCCTCTTACCCTATTGACTCTCTTATGGTATTTGTCTACCATCCACCTCCTTTTCGAGACACTCCACTGAGATCTTGAGGTTTTTTTTTTTAGAGATACCCTCTCTCTGATTACCTTTACATTGACATGTTTGTTTTCTTCAGCCCTTTCCATACACACATGGTTTCTCTGTTGTTAGGATATTCTGGGGAGAGACTCTGTATTGTCCCAATTTTTGATTATCACCTACTTATCTTCAGGACTTACATATGGCCTCTTTTCTCCAGCCCTTTCCATACACACATGGTTTCTCTGTTGTTAGGATATTCTGGGGAGAGACACTGTATTGTCCCAATTTTGATTATCACCTACTTATCTTCAGGACTTACATATGGCCTCTTTTCTCCAGCAATCTGTTTTCAGAGATATTCGTGAGACTTTAGAATTCCATGTGGAATCATTGAGACAACAACCGACCCTTTTATCTATACTTGATCATTTGTTTCATTCTGAGCCTAGACAATCCACTATTACTGTTTCTCATCCCGGTCCTTCCCAGCCTTTACCAGATCCTACCTGTAGGAGTTTCTCCACTTGTCTTACTATTCAGTGCAGATAGACACATTGCTAACCTGTACCAGTGACTACTCTGTAGCTTCTGGTCCGCTGGGGCTCACTTGACCGATTTTGTTCCCATATGGTGTGATTTCACCACAGATCTTTGGGTTATTCAGGTATTATTTGAGGAACTTGTCATCCACTTCCTTTCCCCTCCTCTCTTATCTCGGTGCCCATATCATTTCTGTTGCCTCAGGATCCTACCACCAGTCAACATCTGTCTGAGGCGGTACAGACTCTTCTCTCCCAGAAAGCCATCAAACCTTTACCTCATCCTTCTCCAGGTTTTTATTACAGGCTGTTTGTGGTACCTAGGAAAACTGGGGTATAGAGGTGGTGTGGTATCCAACGTATGATTCTCTACTGCAAGGATCTCCCCTTTTTGGGTATTTTTCGAATGCTTTTTTCTTTCCTTTGCACCAGTCCCTCCACCTATTCAATGTGGAATTCTAGCTATTTCTGTGAGTGAAGGTAACGTACCATATAGAAAGTTACAATTTTCTCATACTGAAAATGTATTTCTGATAGATACATATCCTTCCTACCCAGTGCAAACCAGTTCCTCCATTTTCTGCTAAAACTTGAAGTGATAGTTCGATAGATTCAAATACAGGGAGCTAGCTACATGTCAGAAGGGTTCGTCGCACTCCTAATGTTGGAGGGTTGTCACATGATGATTTGCATGTGAGACACAGTTGAACCACGGTGATTGTGAAGCATGTGGGAGCTCAAGGCCTGTGAAAATATTTTCACATATAGAGGGCAGCACTGAATGAGAATAGCTATATCTATGAGGGGAGGTATGTACCTATAGAAAAATTATAACTTTTTTTTTTTTTTTTGTTCTTCTGAAATGTAACTGTTGTTAAGTCTTCAAGTTCAGCAGATTTTCATATGGTTCAGAACAAAATATGTGGTTAGAAGAAAATGTGTTTGTGAGCAACTTCTGCTACAATCAAAACCTTTTTTTTTTAAGTTGTGAAAAGCTTGCTTTATCTTTTTATACTTCATTTGAAGTACAATGTTGAAGGGAAAAAAATGTTTTGTTTTGCAATAAGATGATGTAGGCTAAGTTAAAATATTTTACACTCAACCATGTCAAGATTTGTTTTGTCAAAGGCTGTTTTTTAGGTCTTGTTTGCATTAACCCATATCATACTTAGTACTACTTGAATGAGCAAAGAAAATTGACAAAATGAAATGTAAAAAAAGTACATATAAATTAACATAAAATGATTTAAAATTTACTAAGTATATTAAATGAAAGAGTCTGTTTAACAGCTTTAAAAAGTCTGCTTTATTACAAATTAGGGCTGAAACGAATATTATAAGTAGTGCTTCGAAGCTTCTTGCAAGATAACTACCGAAGCTTCTTACAATTGAGTATACTTGTTATATTATAACAATGTATGTATTTAATTTGTTACAGTTTGATTGTACATGAGTCTGACCTTCAGGCATTTGACCTGTCAAAGTTTAATATGACAGCAGTTGTGTAGTCTGAGCAAGGAAGATTTCCTAGAGTTTGATTACAGGCCTTCTGGAATCTGGAAGCTTTTATTTAGTAGCATTACATACTCCATAATCTCCCATTCTTCCACCACTTTCTTCAGCTTTTCTGCAATGTTTATCCTCATGTGCCGTTCTGGGAAAGGTAAGGTTTCCAGTACAAAGGCCTGTAGCACCCAGCCGTTATCAATGTAATGCGCTGTTACGGTGATGTAACTTTCTGTCGCGATGCTCATCCATATATCAGTGGTTAATGATATAAACACTGCTTCTTCACTTAGCCTTTCTTTCCGACGTTGTTTGCATGTTGCATGTTTAAGGTTGATATCAGCGGTAAATTGTTTTCTGCTTGGTAAGACATATCCCGGCTCCAGGTACTTCATTAAGTTACGAAAACCATCGCATTCAACAGTTCGAATGGGGCGTAGGTCTTGAACGAACATTTGAGTCACTCTGTCTGTTATATTCTTTGCACATGTATCATTGCACTTCACAGGCCTTACAAATCCATCAAGGGTAGGCGTCTTCCTGCTCTCCGTTGTGGATGTCTCGATGTCCGGACAGTAAAAAGTCGAGTGCTTCGAACGCGAGGTGATTCCGTAGGTTTGTTGTCCCACCTAAATAAGCAAATTCTTTTTTTTACAAATAGTGCACATGGCTTTCCTATGGTCATGAAGTTTCTTATAAAAACTCCATACGTCCGAAACCTTTTTACAACTACTTCCAACTGCGCCCTTATCTGACGCCATTTTTTCTAATCAAAAATTGTATGCATGGTGCATGCGTATAAATAAACGTGCAAACATTGAAATGGGCAC
Source organism: Limulus polyphemus (assembly GCF_000517525.1). Taxonomy (NCBI): domain Eukaryota; kingdom Metazoa; phylum Arthropoda; class Merostomata; order Xiphosura; family Limulidae; genus Limulus; species Limulus polyphemus. The sequence continues at coordinate 47,994 of NW_013667831.1, read as the reverse complement.
TGGCAGATCCGAAGCTTCTGTCAGCTTCGGAATATTCGAATACTTCGTCTCAGCCCTATTACAAATTGGTATAAAAAAATTTATTTCATTTTACAAGAATATTTGTAAACACTGTATGTTGTTTTTCAATTCAAAAGAAAGATAAAATTTAAAGTTGAGCAATTTTGTTTCCTAAAAACATATCCATGTGAAATCTTTTCGAAATACCCAAGCTGTAAATTTATACAAGTGTCACATAGAAAGTAATTCTGAAAATTCAAACTTTTTCCTGTTTTTTTTTCTTGCAATACATTGAAATAAGCCATTCAACAGATGTGTCAAATTTACACACCCATTTCTCTTAGACTTAAACTAAAATGTCAGAACTGATACATTGTTTATGTTTCTTTAGTTATATTTTGATGATGAAACCTCTGATTTACATTTTAAGTCACCTTGATTGAAAACACTGTATCACTTTCACACAGGTAATTTTATTTAATTCATTGAAATGTATGTTCAGAAGTGCTACACATACCAACATGTACTGCACCATTCTATGTGCAATCAGTATTAGCTATAGCTCCCCACCAATAGGACAACAACAAATCCTCCATATACATAGATCACATTAGTGCTTCATGTACAAAGGCTTTTTATTCCCCTGGCACTGCTTAGCTTTAGGCATGTTTTTTGTTGTTTTTTTTTGGTAAAAATTACTGAATGTTTGTGCTTATTACCTTTATTTCTATTTCAAACTATAGTTTTTTATCTGTTTACTTCCTTGATTTTAAGAAAGATAGAAAATTTTAAACATTTCAGTTAGAACTTGTTCTTCAAATTATTATCTTTTCATACATTAATTTGATTTCTTTGCTTATTCAAATTATGAGATTTTAGGGCAGTGTTCCAAAGTTTGTGATATATTTCTTTGGCAGCATTATTCCTCATCAGTGTTAATTCAAAGTGTAGTATTTTATATCTTTATTTTCTTGATTTCAAGAAAGAAAGATACAAAATTTTAAACATTTCAGTTTGAACTTGTGATTTAAATTATTATCTTTTAATACATTAATTTGATTTTTTTGAAATTTTAGGATACATGTTCCCGAGTCTGCGATATGTTTCTTTAACAGCGCTATTCCCCATTATTTTTAACCCAATATTAATGTTTAGATAAATATTTTCAAGTTTAATCATTATGTCAATGATCAAGGACTGTGTACCATGGATATACCAGACCTCCCTTTTAAAAAATATATATATAATTCTGTGAATTGGCTCAACTATGAATTCACATACTCGTATTTCTGTAACTTATGAAGATTCTGATATTCAATGAAAGGAGTTGTCTTTGACTGTTTAAATGGTGAATGGAGGCACTTTGACACTCAATGATGTTAACACCATTGTGCAGCAGGTGGTTCGTTCTATTATAATCATGGATCCAATATTCCCCATCTCGTCCTTCTGTTGCTACACCTGAGCCTATCTCACCTTTTGACTTTTGCTTTTTTTCCCTTCCCAACAAGAAAGAGGTAACCCAATCTTTATCATTTGCTGTTTGTTTACACAGGTATATAATATTTTTCTTCTCTTTCTCCAGTTGTTTTTGCCAGATCTCAGGCTACCTTGTTGCATGAGCTTGCTTCTTTTTTGTCCAACTTCATAACCAGTCCCAACTGTCTCATCCTCCCAGACCTTGAGAATCTTATTTTATGACATATGGTCATGATTCTTCTTCCTTGAGCTTCAGTCCATTGAATCTCTTTGTCTAGCTTAGGGTGTCTTTTCCTTCTCATTTTTTCTCTATCTCTTTCACCCTCAATCTGCTCATCTTTGTTTTTCTCTTGCTTAGCTTCTTTGCTCTCTCTGCATGTTTCATTTTGTTTTGGAGGCTCTACATTGTTACATTGACAGTTTCACTGGGGGAAACTCACACCTACCTGTTTTTAACTTTGGCCTCAATTTTCTAAAATGGTTCAGTGTGTCCCAGTAAATGTGGTTCATTTGTTTCTGGATCTTTTTTGGTCAGGATACCTTACTTCCTGAAGTGCCACCTTAATGTTATCTCGGGGTTCTTCATGTGACACCCTTAATTTGTGACAATGTTTGAGAGGGAGATCCTTATACATTGGAAACTCAAGCAGAAAAACTTTTCAATAGTAATCTCTCCTCTTTGTGGTATTCTGCTTTGCTCAGTCCAAGGGGCCTCAATAAGTTTGCATCCTCAGGAACCTTGTAGGGTCACCCCTCTCCTGCTCCTCATCATCTTGATATTTTCCAGCACTCCCACTCTCGAAGGGCTGAGCATCACAGAAGTGACTTGTTTCTGGAGATACCTCTTGACTTTGGTCCAGTGGGATCTCTTCTCTCCCACTTTGTACACTTGTGAACTGGGCTCCATTGGCAGAAGACCTTTAGATTACACATGTGCTATCCCTGTTTTTCTACACCCAACTTATTCCTGCCCCTCCTACCACATCCCTTGAGTCTTTGATGCGTGGAGGAGACTGTATCTTCTTTCCAGGTTATGAATGCCTAGGTTGAACCACTTTGGGGTTTTACTCCCATCTTGTCATTCCCACAAAGACAGGTAATTGGTGCCTATCAGTTTCTCATTATCTTTTCAGTTTAAGTTAAACAGGTGGATGTTTTAGTTGTATTTCTTCATATTCTAAGTTGAATGTTTTTATTTAATATTTGTACTTATATTTATTCATTTCATTAGTAAAAATAACTACAGTAATTATTTAACATTTTCTCAGTAATTTTGTTTTAATTCATTATAAAAAGAAAAAGAATACACATCATTAAGCATTGCCTATAGCACACAATATCACGATGCTTACTACAGCTTGGACAAGGATCGTTTGTTTTATTCTACATTTTCTTAAGAATTATAAGAACATGTTTTTGTCCACTTTTTTAAAATAACTCCAAATTGATTTAAATACAATTTTCAACAGTTTTACATGTTCAGCAATTTTTTTGTTGAGAGAAACACATACACTGTTTACTTTATAACCAAAGTTTCAAGTCCCTGAAGACACATGATATCAGGAAGGAGTTCATCTTGGCAATCTTTGAATAATGAACCTTCCACAGTTTTTCTTTTGACATAATTTCTAGTTTAATATATTACTTTGGTTGATTCTAAGTTGTTTTCATGATCAAGATTCCTCATGTATAGCAAAATAGCTGTAAGTCTACGAACTTATACTGCTAAAAATCATGTGTAGCTATGTGGTTAATAAGAAACAAACAGATTGACCATTTTTAACATTCTTTTTATGTTCTGAGGTCTTTTTAAGCTCAAGTAATCAAATACCAATGTATCTATCTGCTATTTTTTTCATGTTACTTAGATAACAAACTCACTCATTATAGTTATTGTACCTGGTGATGCCAGGTTAAACTTATAAAACCATATATCAAATATTTTTGGTAACTTGGTCAATTGATAAATATATATAGTCACATTAATTTAAAGATTTCAACACTGCTGTATATGAATTTGAAAGCACGTGCAAACATAATACACTAAATGTTTCATTAATGTGACAAGGTGTTTATAGATGTCAGAAATATGAGTTTACTGCAGTATATGGTTAGAAACTAAAAGTTTTGTGCATGTATCTGAAAATATTGTCATGACTTTTTAGTGAGTTACATTCAAAATTTAATTAGAACTACTTTATTATCATTGTATAATAATAATAATAACCTTGGCTCAAAACATAGTTAATAAATCAAATTTTGATATTATATAAATTTAAGCTCTAAATTTTGTAAGGAAATATTTTAAAAAGTCCTCATGTCTCCCATAATATGAGAATTATGACATTTGTTCTCTAGATCTTCCCTTTTCTCTGATTAAATTACCACTCCTTTGAGAAGTATGGAATTTGATGTAAATTACTCATTATAATGTTGTCATCACTCATGCAAAGCATAATTTTTATTGCCTTCAATGTTATTTGTTTATGGAGCTATAAACAAGAAAATCAGACCCACTTGCCACACCCACCTGTCACATCTTCTCTTTCACAAATTGCAAATAGTTCTCTTTGGTATTTTATACAATATTATTTATAATCACTAGAAAGCCAGAGTTTTAATTTATCAAATGTCTTATTATATTACATTGTTTTTTTTTGTACAGAAAATTGTCTGTTTCACCTTCAGTTTGAAAGCTCTTATGGCCCATAAACAAGCTTAATTGAATTTTTAAAAGCTCCCATAGTTAAAAAGCTGGATAAATTATGATACTTAAAGAACATTGTTTGTAGTACATGCTATCATTTTGTATTTTTAGTAGCGTTATTTAATTAAATACAAATTTCGTATAGTAGTATCATTGGTATAAAAAAAAGGCTTAAGATTCATCAACAATACAGGACAAAAAACAAGAGGACCTAGATAAGTACTATATTTCTTGTTTTATTATGTGTATTCTTTATCTATTATTATAAAAGTAACCAAAATGTAAAAATTAGAAACTTATTAGGTTAGGTAAGTTTAGGTAAGATAATGAAAAAAAGTTCTTCACAGGGTATGCTTGCGAGTAGCTAGTGCTATATCATTTAATTCGTTAATATAAACTATACGTTTGCTGAGTGATTTACAACTTGTGTGGTGAGATTATTAGTTAGACATGGTTCAAATGGCAGTAATATAATTAACTACAAACTGATGTATACTGTTAAGTTCTTTAAGTAACTTAGCCCTATCACCCTGGGTATCCTTTACTGTGCATGACATAAGGATTTAGTGTTTTACATTCAAAATTTTATTATACTACTTTTTGTTTATGTTATACCAATTAGAATAGCATAAACTCTTAGCTAATAATACATATTGTAATAGTATACAAATTTTAAGTTCTTAATTCTACAAGGGAATATTTTTAAAAATCCTGAATTTCCACTAGTGTGACCCACATGAAATATTTTGTCTTATCATGTCATCATCCTTATTTTATCCATCATCCTTCATAAATGTATGAAATTAAACGTGAATTACTCTCTATAAAATCGTTATTGCTCAGACAAACCATATTTTTTATAGTCTAAAATTTCGTTTCGTTACAGAGCTATCGATTAGAAAATCAAACCCCACCTGTCACATCCTCTCTTTCACAACTCGTTGGTAGTTCTCTCTTACATTTTAATTATATATTACCTATAACCAATAGAAAGTCAAGGTTTTTATCTACTAAATGAGGTATTGTATAACGTTATATTCTGAACAGAATATTGTCAATTTCACTCGCAGTACAAGATTTGTTCCCATGCGAAAGTTAACGACTAGTTTGGATGAATTTGTAGTGGCTCTTGTCGCATAGTTAGAAAGCCAGGAAAAGTTTCAGAGGAAAGTGAATTTGTGTATTTTTTGCATGTTATTAGTCTATATTGTTTGGTGCATTATTTAATTAGATAAAAATTATTAAGTGCATCACTCTCTGTAGCATAAAAAATTAGGGTTAACTCTCTTCAAAACCCAACAGCAAGAAAAAAGATTAGGTAAGCACTTTATGTCTTGTTTTTCATATTTATTTATTATTTTTATTATTATTTAGATTATTTACGACTAGATTAGGTAAAATAAGTAATAATAATAATATAATTAAAATGGTTTCGTGAGCTGCACGTTCCCTGAGTGATTTACAACTGGTGCAAATAGTAGTTAGACACGTTCAAAGGACAATAAAACAATAAAATTTAATTATAGATATATGTATAGTGTTACCAGCTTAATGCTACATAGGATAAACAAATGTAGTTAGTGTTACAATTTGAAGTCATTCTAGAAATAAAAAAAGAGTAATTTAGATTTTTTTATGGTTACGAGGTCGGTTACTGAAAACAAACATTTGAAATGTATTTAGGAGGTTTCAGGGATTACACAAAGGAAATTTGAGATTTTTAAGATGAAGAAAAGTATTTTTAATTTTATCATGAAAATTACTTTGCACATGGACTTTTCAAAACAAATACTAAATATGTTAATGGACAAATCTCTATTTTATTTTATTAAAAATCTTCACTAAAATATATGAGTTTTTGTATGTGAAAGACTTGTAATATTAACTGAAAGACTGCCAAATTTCATGAAGATGTACCCACTATATTGAGAGTTATAAGTATTAAATCTATGAAGACTTTAAATGAGTACAAAAGGTCACATGGTCAATCAAATTGACCAAGCCTATATTGAAAGTGTTAATAAACGATTGTTAAAATTTGAAGTTATTCTAGAAAAAAAGGGTAATTTAGATTTATTTCATATCTTTTATGGTGGTTAGGAGGTCAGTCAAACTGACCAAACACATATAGACTTAGGGTAGAGAAAATAACAGATAAAATGTATAGTTTAACTGAAAAAAGAGTAATGTTTATTTAGGAGGTTTCAGAGATTACTCCAATGAAATTTGACAATTTTTAAATGAAGAATAGTATTTTTAATCTTAACATGAAAATCACTTTGCACTTGGAGCAGTTAACATACTGATTCCATATATTCATGGACAAGTATTTTATAAAAATTCATCATTACAAAATCTGATTATAATGACAAATTACCTGACATACATTGATAATAAAGTAGTTGAATTATATTCTGAATGTGACTCTGTAATGATAATAAATAAAAAAAAGATCCCAACATGCACACTTTGACACACTCATACCTAGAGGGTTAATATACAAGGTGCTCATAGGGTATACTGCACATAGAGGATGTGTTGCCCTCCTATTGGTGGAGGGCTATAGTCTAATTGCTGATTGTATTATAGACTTGTACTGTACACAGTGATACATTCAGTGGTGGGAATATTATTCAAGGATTGGTGCATGCATAAAAATGTAATGGTGTTAAGATGTCCAACAAACCAACTACCAATGAAGTAATATTCTTTTTACACCAGTTTATATCAGTTAAACTTCAGTGTGAATACTTGAGTAAGGAAGCAGATTATGCTAATATAATAATAATAAGCTGGAAAAAGCAAACAATGATTTATAAGCATGATAAAGTGGCAAACAGTTGCACGTGGTAATAGCTGTTGGTTGTGTAGATGAGTACCTATATGAAACACATTTTCAGGTACTGAAAATGTTAAATTTTCAAACTCAATATCTATAGCATAGACTGGATGGTCAGTAACTTGTATTTATAATAGTGACTGACCACAATATCCCTGAATTGCATATTAACGAACTAAGTAGGGAGGGATTGGACATCATTTTATAAGTGGTTTTTTAGTGCCTTTTTATAGCTATTATATATAACAAGTTATAGTTATCACTTAATTATATTGTGTATTTAAAATATTTTATAATAGTGATTTTTCCTTATAGTAGCTATGATAGTACAAATTATGATTGTTTTATATACTTTGTACAGCATATGATTTTATAACAGTGACATTTGCTTTGTCATAATTATTATATTACAAATTTCAGTTACTCATTTTGTTTTATACAGTATATATATATTATTTTCTTAGGAACTAATAGTTATACAGTTTCAACCTGCAAATGATGAAGAGAAAGTGGCGTATGGAGCATTTTACTCTTACCTGAACTCTCGCAAACGTTATGGAGTTGTTGGAAATGCTTCTAAAATGATAAAAGACTTTTACATCCTGCCATTACCTTCTTATAGCCCTGTGCCAACTGTGTTGATGCCATTTGATGGTCCTGGTAAGTGATCTTCCCTTGTAACTCATTATTCTGTATCTATTTTAAACCTTTTCTCTTGTATAAGAAGTCTGCAGATACTTGGTATTTTATGAGTTTTTTGTTGTTGTTTTTCTAATGGTAATTGAATAATTTATGGGTAAAAATATTCCAGCAACTTTAGTCATATATTTATTTGCACAGAATCTCTTATTGTCCACCAGAAAAATACTGTATTAGCAAGATGCAGATATTACTATCAGGTGTTTATGAATAGAATTTGCCTATTGAGATATGTGAATTATTAGTTGATTTTTTAAATGCATTCTGATAAAAATTGAGAAAAAACTTGATGTTTCCCTAAGCTGGTATAATTTAGGGAATTGTCTTTGCTGTGTAAGTTGCTCAAAAATTACAAGGTAAGAGCTAAATATATATATATACTTAAGCATAAATACATAAAAATCTAATTATCACTGCAAGCAGGATGCAGTCCTTTGCATGCAGGAGAGTTGCGAAACTTCAAACATTCAGTTTAACCTTCAGCACAAAAACATAGTCATTTTTGGACAACTTATTTAAAAAAAAAAACCCTTAAATTAGGTCTTCACAAATATTTTCAGATCTAGGAGCCAGCCTGAAAACTCAGGAGCCAGGTGTGCCTAACCTAACTTCACTACTGTTTCTACTGGGAAATGAGGGGCTACACTAGTGCCTTGATTATCCACTTCTTAATTATCCGTGTTTTTCTCCCAAAATTTTCTCAAAATAATTGTGCCATTACAATTATAGCAATAATTTACATGTTTTGGATAAATTGTTGCTCAGAAATTAATTTTGTTGCAAAAGTTCAGTTGTTGCCTGATATCCGGGGGTTTTGCTTGCAAGATCTGGCGTGCATTCAAATCATAAGTTGGTCAATTCAAGATTAGCCTTGTATCCTTTAATTTTAGCTCTTAAGACAGGAATACAAAATATTTGTAGCATGGTTAGCTTTATTTGATTAGTGATTAAAACATAGTATACAAAAACACAAAATACAAATTAATTTTTCTTAAAGATTTCACTCAATTTCAGTTGTTGTCTACTGTTCTATGCTCCACAGTTGGAGTCCTTTAACCACAGATGCATGTAAAGGTTGTGTTGGGGTGTCATCCAGTTATGCATTGTTCTCTTCCCTACAGATAATTGGTATATTCAGTCTGTTTTAACAAAGCATAGATATGTATAATTTTTACTTATTTTTTGCAGATGTTGGTAGGGTGTGAATGCACTCTTGTGTCTGTAGCAGAAAAATTGCTGAAACGTATAATATTTTTACCTCTATAAGTGGGATTAAATTCAACTAAAATATGAACAGGCAATCAAAAGAGGAAGTATTGTAGGAAAAAAGTGGAATTGGACTTGTGTAACTCACGAAATTTGGAGAAATCGATCTTGATCGACTGACACTTGGCTTTTATGATTCTGATTGAGATGACTTTTATATTTTTCATGATAATTTAATTAAATGACGGTAAAAAGAATATAATTTAAAAAAAGGAACTTTAATATATTGAAAAATTTTATTTAGATTAAACAGTGTGCTAACTAGTGAGATACACTAGTGCCTCAATTATCCTCTGTTTTCGTTATCCATGATTATTTGCTTTCCCCAGACTAGTGCAGATAATCGAGGCAGCAGTGTGAATTTATTTACTTTCACAGCAACGAGTGCATTCTAATGATCACATAATATCAACAACCACTTCATAGTATTGCCTGAACTAACTGCCTTTGGTCCCGTACGAGTCTAAACATGCACACTGTTGATTGAATTGAGAGAAATAAAAAACAAAATGGTGTAAAAATTAGTAACGTGTTGTGTGACAGCAGTGCTTCATTCCTGAAAAAAAACACGAAAACGTGTGAAATCTGCCATTAAAATTTGAGAAACAAGGTTCAATTTAGGACTCGAAGAATGCAAAAATAGTTCCGGACTTCCAAGAGTCCATAACTGTTCTAGGTTCAAGTTCTGTTTAGCACAACCTTACACACAGAGAAAATACTAGTTGCCATGATGAAATGTTTAGTCACCATGGCAACTTGGCACCTGGGATTTGTTGAGGCCTGCTTTAAATAGATCAAGACTCTGAAAATGTGCATATGAAAATCAATAATGATCAATATGATTTACTGTAGGGATGCAAAAAGGTGATATTATCACCAAAGGCATGCTACATTAGGTATTTTTTTTGTATCACCAAACGATTCATTTCTATAAATATTTTAAGGTACTTTGTTTTCAAGATGTAATACACATTTTTAAAAAATATATAAAACTCAGATAAACTTGAAATTAAAAATAGCATTAAGAGAAGTACTACAATCTAGGAAATAGGCAGGATGCAAATTTCAACAATAATATAGCATTAATTATACTTGTCATAAGACATTAGTATTAGGCCTAGAAGAAGAGTGTATAATAGTATTTCAACCATACTATGTTGTGTTTCACTCTATACAGAGTTCATCAGGTTGGTTAGGATATAACAAAGACAGTAATGGTTGTAACACTTGGTTATACAAGTCATTTGTTACAACAACAATTGTTATAGTATGAACACTTTTTCTAAGCTGGCAAAGTATGATTATAATTAATTATACTTGTCATAAGACAGTAGTATTAGGTTTATTATATTTTTTGACATTCCTTATTCAACCCCTTAGGGCTTTTCAAAAAGAAAAAGAGTGTATAGTAGTATTTCAACCACACTATATCCACTATTACCAACAGTGCATTTCACTCAATACAGAGCTTATCACACCAGCTGGGACACAACAGACAAACAAACAGTTGAAATATTAATGAATAAGTGAAATTATTAATAGTACATGAATTTTACAGGTAATGGCTTAGATATCAACAAATATTTATATCTGATGTACCCATTGTTTTATTTATGTATGAGAGGAATATTTTTAAGTCATGCAGATGGAAATATTTTTAATAAGAAAACAGTTTTGAAGCATGAAAACACTAGCTGCAAGTGTAATGAGGAAGGTGAAAGGTAATGTCTGTGTGATGAAACCTTTTAATTTGCACCAAAACTGTCACACAATTTGTAAATGTCAGGAAAGTCCCTTAGGAAAGAAGTGGAAACATTGGCAAAGCCCATTGGTCAGAGGTGAGGTTAGTGTTGCCCATTACTGTCTCAACCCTATTCCTTCTTACTGGAACTGGATGCTGTCTGTGTGAAATATAGATGGTAGGTCTAGGAATGAAGCCTGGTTGGAGAGTGTATGTTCCCATTATCCAGCAGGAACAACATAGGGCAGCATGGTCACAAGATAACTGGTTGAGTGGAAATCCATGGAATCTCAGGAATTTGGAAGTCCTCAGGCTCTGTGGACACATTTTCTGTGGGTGAGGTTGGGTGTGAGTACACATTAAACCTGTATACATGTCACTTGACCAGTCAGAGTTCATGATAATAACTGCAAATTTCTACATCCTATAACCTATGCACTTGGCTGAATCTTTTACCATTTGGAATTCAGTCAACTTTGCATTTAAATCTAGACTTTCAGTATTTATATCAAGTTTTAGACATGATAGGTCTCTTTGGGTCGACTAGCCAGTGATGTAATCCTGCCTTTGCCTGTGAGTAGCTGCCTTAATCATCTTCAACATCTTGATTTACCATTGATTCCAGCTCTACCTCTGAAGTCTTCCAACTGCTCCAGAATGCCCAACACATCCTCTAGTGTGAAGGGCATGATATAATCATGGAGATGGGGAATGCTGAACTGATGTTTATCATTAGTGAGCCAAGTCAGTGAACAGGTTGAAGCTGATGTTTTCAAGGGCCTGATACCTGCTACAACTAATAAAAGACCTGATGCCACTGGGAAGTCCAAAGAGGTCCCTAGCTTTGGATCATAGGATACAACACCATCCAAACTGGAGAAGCCTAGCCTCCAAGTGATGAAGTAGCAAGAGTCAATACCACTGTTGATACCACCCAAACAATTGAAGGCTAATGAGTAACAAGACCCATTGACTTGTCTCATCATATGGTTTGGCACTACAATGAGGAGATGACAAATGTGCTTGTATCTTCAATGGGACCATTACATCCTGAGGGGTGTTTAAGTCCCAGAAGGACAAGAGCAGAACAGGCCTCAAGAAAACTCTGGCATCAGTGGGGATTATGTCAGCAGCTATGCATAGAAGCCAAGTCAGCTCATGGGCCAGCTCCAGCAGTGAATGTGGAAGCTTCCACATCAAGGGCTGGACTTGCTGGAAGATCGTGTAGGACATACACCGCTATAGCATCTGAGGTGCCACCAGCAAAGCGACCACAGGAGACACTCTAGAAAGAGATGAGAATAGAACTCTCTACCAAGCCACATAAGGTGATCATGAACTAGTCAAAGCTAGACAGCTTCCAGTTCTCCAGAACCATTTTTAGAAGATAGTAGCCAAGTGGAAGGATGCATAGGCTTCCTTCAACTGCAAAGATGATCAGCTGAGAAGGAGGTCCATCACCTGCAGGACAGACTAGCCAAAGCCAGGCTCAACCTGATAAAAACTCAAACAGACCTCAAGGCACCCATGGCTGCCAATCTGCTAGCAGGATTACGGTCAGCATAATGAAGCCTTGACCACTTTTTAGGGTTAGGTTTATTTTGTATATGTATTTAAAGCATTGTAATTTGTTTAATATATGTATTAACAACATCCTGGCTTTTTCTTTCATGTGAGCATGTGTGAAAGAACATGGATATATATGTTGTTGTTTTTTACCTAATTGTCCTTTTCCTTGTAGTATGTGTATTTGTGTCTTGTTTAGATGTGATTCATCCCTACTTGCATTCACAAGTGCATGCAGGTGATGAGTGTCAAGAGTTTCTTTTTATTTTATATTGTGTTTCTCTGTTATGTTTAAAAGTTTTCATTTTTGAATTGTCTAATTTTATGTTACCTAATCCTTTTAAAGGATGGCTTTCTTTTCTTTCCTAAGTGGGATTTTGACCCTTAACTTTTATGTAGGAGTTTCATCTCTCCGTAGATGTCACATAACAGTGTTTCATTGCACTATTTTCTTAAGAATCTCAATATAAGAGTAAAGCCAGAAGCAACATTCTTGAGAATGTTATTGGTTTTTTTGATGTACTATAAAATTGAAGCAATAATCTATAATCATTGTTGAAATTCATATTAACTTGAGATGCATTTTTCTTTGCTAAAGGGTTTTGTCCTGTTTTCCTTTCCTATTTCTTTATTTTAGTTTTGTGATTAGTTTCTTTGTTTTTATGCTTTTTTTTTGTTAAAAGATATTTCATACATTTATCAGTGTTAACCCAATGGGTGGGTCTAACTGTGCATTTCATGCTCTTTTAGCAATTTATTTTTAGAAGTTTAATAAGTAACTTTATTATTGCTGTATATAAGTAAAATTGGTATCAAAATGTAGTTTATATTTCCAATTTTAAAATTATGTATGTTTAATTTCTTAATATAAAAGGAAATATATACACCTGGAAAAAAGTTAAGCACCCCCAAATATTTTTCAGGATTGCTTATTGAAAATAAGGTTTAATTTTCATGATGTTGAGCAATGTTCATAATTTCAAACATAATTAAAAGGATGTGAGCGTTCAGGTGTGACATTTAAATCAGGCGCGTTTTTTTCCCCACGTGCAATTTGCTCCCTTCTTCACATCCAATATGCACTATATTCTCGTGCATCAAATCCGTATTTAAGTCCCGAATTTCTGAATGCAAAATCATTTTAAATAAGAATGGCAAGAAGACGGATATCAGAGGCGCAGAGATGGCAAATTGTTGGCATGTATTACGCTGGTATGTCCTAAAAGGCGATAAGTAGACAGCTTGGCTATCATTACACAGTGAT
>NW_013667831.1:13193-33515 GCF_000517525.1 Limulus polyphemus | reverse complement strand
TTCCAGGTGTATATGTAAAAAAAGGTTAAATATCGAGTTGTGTGTGTCACATAGCACCTTCTCATGTTTTGTTGCTCTGTTTATATTTTTTCTATGCCTACTAGATATGTCTACAGTTGATTAACAAATTACAAACATGAATTTTAGATACTGGCAAGCTAGAATATAAATTTAGAACCTCCCACCAATGTATCTAGCAAATCAACTATAGTGGTGCTGCCTCCTACTCCATTTTTTCCAAACCTCTTGTTTAGTTCCACATATTTTCATAAGGGTGTTTTTATAACCAATAGAAAGGATAAGTTATACTTCATGTGATTCTAACAGTTGTTTGTAAAGAGCTTGGAAGAGAAATTAATAATTTTGTCAAGAATGTTGAATGGTAATGACCAAGTTGTTGCTCCAAATGGATATTATTTTTTTTTAACATGTACATATTTTATTTAGAAACCCAAGCAAGTTACAGATGTTTTAGATGTACTAGTAGAGTATTTTTTTTCTTTCTAAAATTATATTCCTTTGCCATCCACTTGAAAAAAATAATGAGGCTTAGCAATAAAAGCACCCAAGGGCAAAATATATTCCTATCACCATAACTTTGCATAAGTACTAGAAATAATTGTTTTCTATGTAATTTTCATTTATTGTGTCTATGTTTTAAGAAAAATATCTAAAATTTAAGTATTTATGAGTAAATATGTAGATATAATATATGGTAGCCAAAATATCAGTGTAGTTTTCAACATAGTGGTATTGCAGTTAAATTTGTACTTTGTAGGGCTATGTAGTTAGGCCTACTGAGCTTGTGTTTTTCTAATTGTCTAAACTGAGGTAAAGTAAAAGCAAATGATGCAACATTAGAAACTTCACAACTTATATTTAATCATAACATTCAGAAGTGTACAGTAAAAGAAAGCAATGAAATGTTGTACAACCTCATCTATATAAATGTATGCAAATATATACACACAATGTACATTCAAAAACTGAAACAAATGCACAGTTATACATAGTTGTTCACATTCTTGAACAGATTGTATACAACTGTTCAAGAATGTGAACAACTTTCAGAAAACTTGTACAACAGAAATTATAAGTGAATATCAATCTATATGCATGTATTTCACATAACTATATAGATATATTTACATTTTAGAAAATGCACATGACAGGAAGCATTATACATACAAGTGTGTAAATAACAGAAAAATACAAAAATATGTAAGTTGTACAAACTGATATACAGAATTGTATGCAAATGTTCAAGAATGTGAACAACTGTCAGAAAACATACATGAAGTTGTGTACAGAAACTATAAATGAATGCAAATCTATATATTTATTTCATAACTATACAGATATATTTACATTTTAGAAAATGCACATGACAGGGGTGTTATACATGCAAGTGTATAAATGACAGAAAAATAAAAAAATATGTAAGTTTTACAAAATCTGATATACAGAATTGTATAAAAATGTTTGAGAATAAAGAAGTTTCAGAAAATATAGAAGCTCTGCACAGAAAAACTCTAAAATGAAAGGGAGTATCATACATACAAGTGTATGAATAACAAAAGAAAATTTTACAAACATATTTCAGGCAAAAACATTGTAAAAAGGAAACAGTCGTACATTCAAATACAATAAAAATGCTGAGATGCTACTGTCTAAGATATTTGTTATAGGAAAAGAAAGAACTGCATTTGTAAAAGGAAAAGAGTAGAAACTTTTACCTAGTACATAAACAATATTTTACTGATACTATCATAAACAGATTTATTTTTATTTTATGTTATACATCCAAAATAAATCAGCTATGATGATTCAGCAGTTTTGGTTATGTAATAAGTAAAAGCTTAACTTCTTTGAAAAGTATCACTGGTATGATACTCTTCAAAGTGTTTCACACAAAGGTACACATCACAGTGTGTGCACTTAGTGAGTATACTGTTGTCTGTAAGGCACAATCTGCATCTTTTCTTTTTACATTGTTTGGCAAGTATTGGATAATGCCTGTCAAGATTGAGTCTAGGAGGAGAGTCCTGTGCAGATGTTGTAATTCTAGCTGATTGGTCTTTTTTTTTATAGAGAATAAAAACATTAACTGTGGTTAAATCCAAAAGCCAGAAAAACAGTTTTTTGTGCCATTTTATTGACCTTTGTCCAGTTGAATAGTAGCTGAGAAACTGGCCATTCAGGTTTTGTAACCTCAGCATCCATTTCTCTTATTCTTATAGTTTTCATGGCACTGGAGTGTAAAGTAGAAAGGGTGTAGATGTCTCGTTTGTTCATCCACTGTAGGGTTGTTGTAACCAGTTCCCATGGGAAATGCAGTCTGTTCTTTCTACTACATGTCCCACAAGTATAAGTTCCAACAGCCAATAATTTATCAAGTAAATGAGGGGAAGTGTAGCAGTTGTCCATGAAAAGAGAGTGGCTGGCATTTGTCCTTCCTTGCCTATGTTGATCTTGAACTTTAAATAGTATCCACTTACAACACCTGCCAGGACCCACAATTTGATACCCCACTTGACTGGTTTTTTCGGTAGGTTAGGAGAATAGTGAGAAACGAAGGACTTCAGAAGAAGATCTGTGATAGGTCTAACCTTAAAAAGTTTATCATTGTTAGGGTCAGTCCTAGGAAGTGTGTTAGAGTTGTTATAAAGATGTACATATTTATGGATAGCTAAAAACCTGTCCCTAGAAAAGATTTTAGTAAACCTAGAATTATGAAAGGGAAGATGGTTAGACTCAGTAGTCAGAAATAGAAGAATGAGGCTTAAGGCCCATAACTATAACTAGGCCAAAGTAAGCTAAGATATCCTCAACAGTAAAATCTTTCCACATTATAGTTGTTTTCTTTTGAGGTGGTTCATTTTGGTTTACTTGTGTTTTATGTGTATATCTGTTTGTTTCACCTACAATTAGATGCAGAGCTTCCGCTGTAAAAAGGAGTTGGAAAATTTCCATTGGTTTATTCAAAGAGGTATCTGTTGTTGTTCTTCTCTTGTGTTTTTCACCCATGTCCAACTATTACTGCATACGAGAGGTTTCTCCTGTGAGGAAGGATCAGTGGTAGCACTCACTGGAGCTCTACCTCTTCCTCTACTCCTCTTAGCTCTGCCTCTTTCCTGTGGTGATGTTTGTTCTGATGTACCTGATTGTGGGGAGTCCAGAACATCCTCATCCAAATGAGTTTCACCAGCTACATCTTGATCTGTCCATAAGACCATATCAAGAAGAGCTGGTTCAACATTTAGTGTCCATGTGGGTTTGTAAACAGATTCAGTCAGAGGCATTGAAATTCAAGCATCAGGTACTTCAACATCCAATTCCTTTGACTAAATTGCTTCTTCTGATGAAGAAGAAAGATCCAAGAGGAACTGAATCCCATCCTCACAAAGAAATTTTTTCTTTTCAGTTGCTCCACTTTTTTTCTTTACTGACTGTTTATCCATTTCTAGAAGGAAAAAATACATTACATGTATATATACCCTGTGATGTGGTTCGTACATTTCAGAAGCAGTACATGATATGCTAAAATACAGAAACAGCTACACTGAACTTAGATCAACAACTATATACTTAACTTACTGAAAATAGATTCTGTGTATATATTATAAATGATGATTACTTAATTCAAGGGAAGAGTCAGTAACAACTCGTGTTTCACAACTGTAAGGGAACTTCTAAACTACACTTTAGTTGTAAAAGTAAGAATGTTTTCCAAAGAAAACTAGACTTATAATACTTGCAAAACTAAGCAAGTGTGATAGGTAATACTGAAACCTGAGTTTTATTGGTTGACAGTTAAGTGCTGAAAAGGGAAATAGGATTTCATAAGCATGTGCTCAAATAACATAATATCTTTGTACACCTATGCCACTAAATTCAAAGCAACACAAAAGGATTACCAGTATTCAAAGAATTGCAATGTTTATTGTATTGGCACCAATTCACATAATAAATGTTTTCACGGGTTCAAAGTTCAGTGTTGTTACTCTTTAAAAGTCTTGTTATGAACACTGTAGGACACACACATAAGCCAATAAATTACACATCCTGTTGTCGGCATAAACGTTTTCACTGATTCTAAGTGCAGTGTCATTACTCTAAATTTTTCAAGAAAACATTTTAGGATACATAATCCAATATATTAAGCATCATGTTCTCAAATCAGGGGCCTAGTCAACCATCTTTTTATGCATACTTTGTTAATTTCAGGAGTATCATGTTATGGTGGAGTCACGTAAACAGTCTACTGAAACAAGCAGTGATTTATTGGATTATTTTCAGCGGGGTTATACTTTAGTCATTGACAGTAAAATAAACACAAAAAGTAAATGTGAAATGTTTAGCAGTTCAAACTCATAAGAGAAGTACTTAGAAGCTTTGTTACCAATAATAACGAAAAAAAAGTTATAATTTTACGACTTGTCTTTTCATTATACTTTTGGGATTTGTATTAAATAACTGGTAAGACATAATTTTATTGAAAACAAATGTTTGAAATGTATTTAAGAGCTTTTAAAGATTACACAAAAGAAATTTGAGATTTTTGGGATGAAGAATAGTATTTTTAATCATAACATGAAAATCACTTCTACTCAGACTAGTAACAAAATAGGCTTGATATATTCACAAACAAATCTTTTGTAAAAATATTTCATTAAAAAATTAGATTTTTTGTGTTCGAAAGATTTGTGATGTTTACTAAAGGTATATTAACTTTTGTGAAGGTGCACATGCTGAATTAAAAGTTATATTATAAATACTTAATGTGTGTAAACATGTATATAAATTTGTGTATATTATACCGAGTTCGTTGTGAAAGGGCTAAAGGGTATATTATGTGATTATTCTCTGCCAATAGTATTGTAACACTTATATTGGCACAGCTGGATCATGCACCTATTCCCTCTCAATCTTCACTTTCTCAATTGGCACTGCATTGTTTAGATGTTTTTTTTCCACAGTTGTATTTTTACTGTGTTTATCTTTCGTTACCAAATTTAAGAGATTTTAGTGTGAATTTGAGATCAGGGTATCGACTAAGAAAATTCCCATTGCAATCGAAAATGCTAATGGTATGACTTCCCAGGAAACAGATTTGACTTTACCTGCAAAGGAGGTACATATGTAATTCATATGTTTGGCTGGCGATTTCTTCTTTTCAATGCGACAATGTTTCTGAGAAAGAATACAACATATGAGAAGACAAGTTGAACTCTCTTTTTCAGGACATTCTTATTTTGGTCTGTGTCACTCCACATCTCTTTAGGAGTTTTCTCCTTCTTCCTGTTGTTTCCAGTTCTCCCACTTCACACCTGGCTGATATACCCATGGTAGGTGCAGCTCAGATGCCCTTTGTGTGGCTTTGTCCTTGTTTACACGTGGGAGAATTACATCATCAATGCTCGGTTATTGGTAAGTTAGATATTTATATGTCCTTTGTCATTTTGCATGTTCGTTAATATTACATACTTTGTAGACCCTGTCAGTTTCATGGTTTTGTTAGTTTGTAAGTAACATATCACTAGTAACATCTAATTCATTTTTCTTTTTTTTTTCTCTTCATTGTTAACTGTATGCCTTATCATCCTAATTTTCATTAGTGTAGAACTTAATTATGTGTCCTATGTCGTCTAGGTTAATTTAGATGAATTGTAAGTTAGATATTGATTATTAATGTGTTTTATAGGTAATTTTAGTCAGATTGCACTTTTGTTATTATTACATAGTTTGTAAACTAGATAAATTTAGATGGTTTGTCCTTTTGATATTTATAAATACTTTGTTAACTAGGTGTGTATAGATAGCTTGTACGTTACATTTTATTATTACTAGTATTATATCATTCATTGTTCTGTGTGAATAATTTTTCCATTATTGTTTACTATGTACCTTATCATCCAAACTTTCATCCATATATGACTTTTTTTTGGTTCTATTGCTGATGTGCTAGTTTCTTCCCTGTTCTTAGGGCGGAGCATTGCTAGGGCTTCTTTTCCTACATTTATGATACTAGAAACTTTCCTTTTTCCTTGTAATCTACAATTCCAGATTCTTTCTCACAATGCTCACATCATTATTATTTAGTTATTGCTCTAAGTAGAGTGTTCCAGGACCCTAACGTTCGGACCCACCTCGGCTCTCTAAGTGTTTTGTCAAGGGGTACAAACTCTTACCCAACATCTTCACTCTCTGAGTCTTTGCACTCATCTTTCTATGGATAAAAGGCTCCTGCTTCCTTCTGTTCAGAGTCCAGAGACCACACTTATCTGCTCCTACAAAAAAGCAGCACAAGTGAGATTCCTGATGACAATGGGGAAGTCTGTTCTTACCCTGTTCATTTAGGAGGTTTTCTTCATTCCAACCTCAGTTGAGCCCATCTTTCTTCTCTTCCTCTTTGGGTTTGGAGCAGGCAGTTCATAAGTCCCTTACCTCACATATCTTACAGCTCAAGATGTTCTATCTCTCTTGGGATGCGAGCTTTCTTGGAAGCTCCCATTCTCATAGTTCAGTCTCATATGTGTTCAGTGAAATTTCTCCTTGGATCCATTGAACCACCCTTTTACCCTTTCTTCACCAATTAGAGCCAAATCTGGCTTGGTGGTTAGACAGAGAACAGGCCACAGCAGGGATACTGCTTACTCCACTTTGTATAGATTCACATCTGTTCACAGACTCAACTTTAGAGAGATGGAGTTCTTACCTCAACTCCCAGATTTCCAGTCTCTGGTTGATCAAGAAGCTTCTCTCCATATTGCCATTGTTGAGCCTTTGGCAGTTCATCAGGCTTTGTCTCACCTTTTTCTCTCCTGAGGGTGGAGGATAGTTAGGGTACATTCTGACATCTCTTTCAGATCCTAGCTCTTCTTTCTGGGCCCACAATCACCACATTGTGGTCTTAGCTTGCCATTTTCATGGCTCCCTGAATCTGGTTGTGGATTGGTTATCTCCTCATGGAGTGGTCCCTTGATCCACAGGTGCATTCTCAGTTGGAGATGCCTCATATATGCCTTTGCCACTCACTGGAACAGGAAACTTACTTCCCTTTGGTCTCCCTTTCCATGCCTTCAAATTGGAGGGTTCTTCACATCTGTGCTTACCCTCCTAATCAACTCCTCTCCAGAATCCTATCCCTGTTCCAAACCATGCTGTGTTTAAACCTACTGGTGGCTCCATATTGGTCAGTGCAACATTTTTCTCACAGTTCCAACCATTACTTGTACAACCTCCCCTACCATTACCTCTGTCCTGGTCCCTATTCTATCAACCTCAGTTAGACATTGTTCATCCAGATGTCACCACACACTGTCTTCATGCATGGCTTTTGTCATGTCCATTTTCTCAGCCCAGGGACTGCCTCCACATATGGAATCTTTCCCAATCCATTAGACCTTCTTCCATGTCCATTTACAACAGGTGATGGTATACCTTCTGCCTTTGGTCTCTTAGACATGGTTTTCATCCTTCACCCTTCCATTCCTCATCTTTTTTTTCCTAATTCTTCACCTGATTGTTTGACAAAGGCTTGTTCATTTTGACTGTGTCTAGCTATCAAGTGTTCTTGTCAAACACCTTCCATTTCTCCAGGTTTCATCTGGTTGTTTCTTTCCATATTTCCCTCCTTTTCTACTCCTTTCAAGTCATGCATTCTCCACGTTCCTTTGATTTACTTGATTGGGAGCTCTGTGGGGTTATTTATACCTTTTCTGTCCTCCCTCTAAACCTTTGTCTTCATGTTCCATCTACCATCTTTCCCTCAAGACATATTTCCTTCTCCTCCTTGCTTGCTGACCTTGTAGATCAGATATTCATGCCTTTAATGTTACCCACTTCCCCCACCTTTCCTCTTATGTCATCCTATATCCTGATCAGTCCTTCCTTCCTCATACCTTTGCTGCATGTGAAGGATGTTTGGCTTTCACATCCATTTCCTTACCTACCTTCTCCCACCAGTACTCCCATTCTGATCCTAAGTGGCTTTTTTGTCTGGTTTGCTCTTTGCTGTGTTATGTGACACGTCCTGCATCCTATAAGGCTTCATGTTCCCGACTTTTTATTCCTTGAAACCTTTCCATTTTCAGTGAGCTATCCCCTGTCCTGCTAACTGTTTGTTTTTTTTCAATTCATTAGGTGAACATTTTCAGATTTATCCATGGAAGACTGTCGTCTCCACGATGTTTCTTTTCTTCAAATTCATCATATCACCATGTCCTTGACTGCTTGCTTTCGTCATCCTTTGGAGGAGATCGTTCAGGCTGGAATGTGGACTACTACCAGTATCTTTGTCACTCATCTCCATGATCTGGCTTTATCTCTGGTGGATATCGTCTTCCTCCCATGGTAATTCTACACACATCCATTTGCCGTTGAATGGGGTAAATCTTATCACTTCCTTTCATTTTTATTTTCAGCGACCCTAGTTTTAACCACTGATAATAGGATCCCACTTTATGGTGGTGTTGCCTGATCAGGTATGCCTTGCCTCAAACCCGCATTATTTAATGATTCCACTGTAATGCTCACTGCAGAGGTCGGGTGTTTTTGTAAAAACACTGGTGGTATACCCTGTTATATTTTACTTAATGATGGACTGTCATTTGTGGATTTAATGAGTAAAGCATAAGGGGATTTCTGCCCATTTTTCCTGACTCTTTGATTGAATAAATCAGGGTCAGTCTGCTTTTAAAAATAGGTAATCGCAGACACTCATATTACTTTATTTGGTGTGACATTCCTCTGGACTCCCCAACACATTTATCCTCCCCCTTTTTTTTTCTTCCAGTGAAGCATGGGAGTCCATACCATTTTTAAGTTCCCAGTCACTGGGGTGGTGGACTGTGGAGGCTGTGTGAGTTTAGAAATTTCTTTTAACATACATACGCATGGTTATATTCTCAATGAGAAGAGGGCAAAGCTAGCTTCCCTTGTTCCGTTTCCCCTAAATCCTTTTTCCCAGGTGGATAGATGTTGGTTGGTGCAGGTCCAACCTTCACGGGATCCTTCTTGTAATACCAGGTTCAGTATGACACTGCCCTGTTCCCATGATTCTTTGCAGTATAGGCCTCTCTTCTCATTAATTCCGATTGCAAGAGGTTCTTTCCCTGCTCCTATGGTTGAGTTTGAAGGACTTCCTCTGCCTCATAATGCTGGCTGCAGGACATATGTACACTGTTTCTACAATTGAATGTTCCATGTCCTTTTAATATTTCTGGATGCAGGATGTCTCTTTCCTACTTTTATGATTTCTGCTCATAATACCAGTCATAGATATTACCCTGTTCTTACAGTTGAGTTGAGGCAACACCATGACTCCATAATGCTAGGTTCGATTTGTTGTACTTCTTGCACCCACGGTTGTTTTCGGAGTTTTTCCAGTTTCAGCTGACAGCTAACTTCCTATTTTGTAGTTCTGGTTGTTTGATGTATGACACTCTTGTTTACTTACAGTTGGGGTAGATGAGTATCCATATGGATACTAAGGTAACAATGAGGCTATGAATGCTATGACAGAATCTTTTATTCTCAATGTTTAAACTACAAGTCTTCTTCAGGAGATTATCTTGTAGTGGATTTGTAGTTGAAACATTGAGAATAAAAGATCCTATCATAGCATTCATAGTCTCATTGCTACTTTTTGTATTCGTATGTCAACATGAATAATAATAATGTTCCACATTTCCTGGGCACTTGGTCACCATGGCGATTAAAAATTTCATCATGACGCCTAGTATTTTCTCTGATTTTATTCGTGCTTAGGGCTGTACTAAATAGAACTTGAACCTAGAACAGTTCTGGACTCTTGGAAATCGAACTTTGTTTCTAGGATTTTAACACTTCGTATTTTTTTTTGGGGGAATGAAGTGTTGCAGTTGCACAAAACATTACTAATTTCACACCATTTGTTTTCATCTTCCTCTCAATTCACCCAATCATTGTGCTTGTTTAGACTCAGATGGGACCAAAGGCAGTTAGTTCAAGCAATACTATCAAGTGATTGTTGATATCATGCAATTATTATCATGTACTCATTGCTGTGAAAGTACATATATACATAGCACCCATTTTCTGGTACAGACAGTAGTGAAGTTTGGTTAGGCACACCTGGCTTCTGAGTTTTTGGGCTGACTACTTCACCTGAAAATATTTGTCAAGGCCTGTGTTAATTTTTTTTTTTAATCCTCAACCTCCTAATCCCAAGGACTAGTTGTGGAGCCTTGTCTGTCTGGTTGAGGTTGTGAATGTACAGAGCTAATTCTGTTTATATTTTACTATGGATTGCACCTCTCAGAACAAATTGCACTTGTGTACTCATTTCTTTCTGCCCATATTAGATTAATACCTGTTCCAGAAGTAGTGCAGTACCCAACAAGTGTGCTTCATTCAGCACACCCTTTCATTCTGACTGGTTGCTTTCTGCTTGGTTTCAATCCTATGTGCCTACACTGGTTCTTACACCTTTGCAGTGTGGGATTCTAGCTTTGTTTGAGTCGAAGCAAGACCATATCAGAAGTTAACATTTTTCTCACACTGATAATGTATTTCAGATAGGTACTTACCTCCTTTCCCACCCTTTCTCCCCACTGCCAGTTTTCTTCTTTTAAAGCCTGCCAATTCTCAAAAGTGAAGATTGAGTGGGAATTGCAGAGGAAGTGAGCTACACCAAAATAGGTGGCACAATACTATTGGTGGAGAGTAGTCACATGATATGTACATGTTCAGAAATGGCACAAAATTGATGGGGTTACATAGACTGTTGTGCTGATTGTGAAAATATTTAGCAGTGCTTAGAGAGCAGAAGAAGATTGAGATAGCTTTGTGTTAAAGGAGGTAAGTGCTTATCAGAAATACCATTCAGTGTAAGAGAAATGTTAACTTCCAGGAAAATAAGATATTTAATTTGGATTTTTTGTACTATTTCTAATGAAGAATTCTTTATTTAATGTAGTTATTTGCACTCAGACTCTGAATAGTTCACCTGCAAGGTTGGTTTCATTTTGAGTATAAAAATACAATTTATTATCTTACAGTTTTCACAATTCATTTGCATAATCTCTAGAACCTTCTAAATGAACATCAAAAGTTTTATTAAGGTAAATGTTAATATTGTTACGTCTTCATTCGTTCGTTAGTTAATTTTCCGTAAATTCGTTCCGACGAAACTTTACCGACACAAGTCCTTTCTTAAATAAAACTGGTTTGTTCTTTCTGAATATAACTTTGCGATATACTTAATTTCAACAGTCGCGCTATAACAAATGCTACAATTCTCAACAAACGTCTCACGTGCTCGACTCAACAATACTCCGTTCAATTACACACACACACACACACACTCTCGTCATGTTGTGACCGTCTTATATATACAAGACGAACACATATCTAGTAAATGCTAGAGTATTCATGAAGGAATAGGATATTTCTAGAAGGACCTGGCGTGATACTAGTCACGTGACCTCACTGACGCAACAATATTTTATTTTCAATCTTCTCTACTGTATCACTAATTCTAGCTATTATCATCAATGTACACTGCAATGAAATGTTTAAAATTATGAAATAGAAATATGTACTTACCTTCATAGAATAGTCTTGAAATATCATCTTATGGTCATATGTGTAATTTCACATCTTTACCCTTTCACTAAATGTCTCATTTTAATGTTCTATTTTCCTTTCCCATTTTTTTATTTATGTCGACACACATCAACAGGTACCCATGGGTGATAGAACAGTATGAACAGCAGAGATACTTTAGCCTTCAGCAAAATCTTTTTTTAAATCTCTTGGCAATGTACACCTCGCAGAGTAAGGTGAAGTTTTAGTTATTTTATAAAAGTCATTAAACCTTTCAAATATGAATTCTAAAATACAAATAATGCATAATTATCTAAGATACAAAAAATAAACCTAAATACAATTTAAATGTCTCTCTAACTATAATATATTTAAGTAAGAAAGAACTGATGTGCTGTCATGGACAAATCAGCCAACAATACTACAGGGAGTTACATTTACCCAATTACGACAACTTGGTACCAATTTCAAGATAACCATTATTGGATTACAGTGTAAAATGAGCTCCTTTTTTACTATACACACACACACATGTGTTAAGTAAGTACATGTGAGTTGTAAAGATCAAGGTTAAGTATAGAAGGTGGGTGTGACACCCATCAGGGGTTAACAGAATTTATTACTTGCTTCTACTGCATTCAGCCAAGGACTTTGAAACATATATGTCAGTAGGGCAAGTAAATGTACATTACTGTCTAGACATACATCTACAAGACTGCAGTTGTCTGACTAGTTATACATTGCAAAAGTTTGAAATTCTTTATAGCTCTTGA
This sequence comes from Limulus polyphemus, assembly GCF_000517525.1. NCBI lineage: Eukaryota > Metazoa > Arthropoda > Merostomata > Xiphosura > Limulidae > Limulus > Limulus polyphemus. The sequence continues at coordinate 21,153 of NW_013667831.1, read as the reverse complement.
ATCACGTGACAACAAAATGAGAAGTTTGAAATAAAGGACTAAAAACTAAGATAATATAAAGCTTTGAACTATAACGTACTTGATAATAATAGTTTCAATAAAATACACTGATAGTAAAGTGGTTTAATTAAATTTTAAGTGTAACTCAGTAATGCTTTGTGACATGCGCAGAAAGGAATTTAAAGAGTGCACTGGTAGTCCTAGGGTTAAGTAGAAATTAAAAAAAAAAATTCACTTATTTAGTTTCTGTGCAGTTTTAGCTTAAACATGTAGGTCAGAACATCAATGAGGTTGTCTTGCTGTGTTTCTTTATTCTGTGTTGTAGATACTGTCTTTTCTGGTCAAGTGAATACTGCAGTAATGTTTAGCATCTGAGTGGAAAGGATTGGTGACTGTAATATCCTTTGCTGACTAAACTGACAATGTCTATATGTTACAGCTGACCAATACTGTGAGAAAGAAAGGGTCATGAGGTGATGCTATTAACTGGGAAAAAAACAAGTTTACCTATAGAATTTAAGTGTACTTTCATATTTCAGTTCTACCTGAAGTTTGAATAAAGACTTACTTTATGATTAGCATGTTTAGTTCAACAGAAGTCTATCCTGAGAGAAACAAAGAAAGCTTTGGATCTATTCATGATCTGGTAGAAATGACCTTCTTTTCCTGTGCACACATACATTTGTAATAAAGATTATCATTTTGTTAACGTTTTCTAGTCTTTATTTCATACACACTAAGGAAACTCGGCCAAGTTATCAAACACAGTCTACTGCTGTTATTAGTATGTCTAACTGTCTCATACCTGTAAAGAAATCTCTTAACCTGAAAATACCATATCACTATACTACACATTTTTCAGATTTCTTTGAAAACCTATGAAATGTTACTAGCACACTTAATATATTATAAATTACTTTCCTGGGTATCCATACTTAACCTTCATAATTTTCCTTTTTTATAGAACAGACTTCCCTGATAACATTCAGTAGGCATATAATAACAGTATGCAAGATTTCTACATATTCATTTATCCAGAAACTTGTGATACAACAAGCTTATAAAAGCTATTTTAATTTCCAAGCAGAATGTTTCTTTACTTACAGTAGTGGTCATAAGTCTTCCAAAATACCAAACTTAAGTTTCAAGAGAAGTTGCAAAAAAAATTGATTGTTCTGGTTTACATGTAACATTCATATTTTATTTTAAAATATTAATTGAAAGAAGAGTACTTTTCAACATAAACTGAATAAAAAACAAGTCTTCTAGAGTTCCCAAAGCTTAATATTTGTTGTGACAGTTCATAGCAAATTTTTATGTTTTCTTCCATTTCTTGTGATCTTAAACACTTAACCATGTTCTCATGTGAAATAGCAGACTATTTTGGCTGCAACTTTTCCATATAGACTTTTTTCTGATTGCTTTTGAACTGTCCTATTGTTGATTATGAATTTCATGCATATCCTTCTACTGTGCTGGATAATCATTATTATGCATATGAATTCTAATTTTTACATTTGATAGGTTTGAGTGCTACAAGATCTCACTTACTCCTGGGTGTGATAGTCCGACATAGAAACCGACCTCAAACGTTCACACAACTAACAGAAAGGTTTGTTAGTTTTTCACTGTTATATGATATTTGTGCAGAAAAAAAAAATTATACACATGTGCTGTTCTAGTCCTTTAAATGTTATACTGGTGTCCAATTCTCAGTAAAATTAAGATGTAATATTTTCTGATAGAGTATTTTAATATAACACTTAAGGTAATTAACTCTATGTTGCCCAGTGGAAATAATGGGTATTACCAGTGATAAAGTAGTAAATCTTCTTTAAAGAACATTGCTTGAGATGATGCTGACAACATGTTAATAGTATTAATTATTCACATTTTATTTTCATGACAGTGAATTGAAGAACAAATTGAATTGGTTAATATCAGTTTTTTCATTAGATAATTATATAGATTATGATACTCATTTAAATGCATAAAAAATTAGAAATAATTTAGCCTTAGACAAAACAACAATGCAATTACAGTGTAAGGTTATTCACCTGTCAAAACTTTGTTTGTTCAAAATTACATTTTGTTAATATAATGCATTTACCTGAAGCTGTTTGGTTATGAGTTCACTTATTTAGGCTGTGAGCAACATTTCACAAAACATGCAGCTCAATTCAAGATAAAACTTACTAGTATTTACTTTTACTTACTGTTTTTCTGTGATGGTAGTTACTAAATACTTCAACACAGAAATAAGTGTTTTACAATTCATTTAGAAAGCAGGCAGTTAGCCTAAGGACATATTTAAGAAAGACTATGCTTATGTAGCCAAGCTTATGTGTTTTGCATTCCTATACAAGATGAAGTTTAAATCATCTTGAAATTTTACATGCATCTAATACTCATGCATTTTTGTAGCAGATAATTGATTAATTTTTGGCTCTTGTAAAAATGTTTATCTTTGAATGCCAAATGCTTCAAGATAGAGCTTAATAACAAAGAAGGGATTAATTTATTTTCTTGTCTGTTGTTTGTCAACTACATGTATTTTGAAGTTGGTCTTTACTTCAGAACGGCCGTAATATCATTTCTTGTTCTCGGTTCTTAACATGTTTCAGGTATCTAGAATAGCCCATTTTGTGTTATGGTTAATGCAGTGGATGGGTTTTATATGAGGAATGTGCTTAACCATTACTGCCTTCAACCTTCTTTTATTTCCAATATTCAAAGATGAGAATTAGTTGCAATTTGGAAAATTTCCATCATTTCTACTATCAAATTAGCCATCCACTCCTTGTTTATATCAGGTGTGGATATGTATTATTAGACTTTGAAATTTATGCTGAACAGAAATTGGTGTGTAAGGCTCCATATCACTGCCTGATTTACAAACAGCTGACAAGTTGCAATACATCTTTTGAAGCTGAAGGTAACTGAACACTTAGAAAATGCACTAACTTTTTAAAGTGGAAAGGCAGAAGGTCAAAATGGACTATTATAAGTCATAGACTTTAAGTCTTTTGCCATCTGCCCTAATAATGTGCTTTTCTTACCCATTTGTTTAGAATTATGTAGAACAGGTATTTTTCTTTATGAGGCATTATTTTTGTGTGTGCAATCATTAAATAGTGTCTAAATTTGACAGGGATAAATATATAATGAAAGTTGGGGGTAGTGGGTATATGAGAATTTCTTAAAATTGTTTTCAGTAATTAAGAACCATTTGTTACAAGTGAAAATAAATGTAACAGATTATAAATTTATTTTCAGTTTTATAAGTTGTTTTACCATTTTGGGGAGTGCCTATTAGTCTGTCTCAGTCTTCGGTTTTGGTTCAGTACCTAAAAGTTGGTCTTTCGGTCTCAGTTCAAAGAACAAAGAGGTATTTTGTCATCAAATATGAACTATTTTCAAGAAACATCAGTATAAATATTGTATTTTTATGAATATAACATATGATTTTTATTAAAAAACAGTGTCTGCATTTATTTATATGTATATTTGGAGATGAAAGTACTGAACCAGAAAAATGGAGTCCGAAAATATTTGCTAAAAATTGGTGCTGTGCAAATTATACCCACTTAATTTTATTAACACTAAAGACTGATATCATCACAACATGCCAGTAAAATATTATTGTCTGATACCTGTTTATTGGACAAACCTGGTGTGATGCAATTACATCTGTTGATAGTTTTATTTTTTGTGAGATTTATTTATTTTCTTTTTTTGTTAATTTCTGTAAATAAAACTTTGTGGACAATTCATGTGGTCCTATCAATTATATTAAATGATATATGAGCATTTTACAAATTAATACAGGTGTTTATTGCCACTACATAAAAACGATAATTATTGTACTAATTCAACAAATAATACCTGATAAACTGCCTCAAATTAATAAGACAGTTTCTCTTGAAAACAGTTTATGCATCTCCGAGACATACCATATTATCAATTAGGCCTTTTACATAAAGAATAAAAAAAAAGAAAACTACAACCAAATGTCCCATTCAGTAAAGGCTTCTGAAAGTAATACTGGTACATATAGTTTGTGTTCACACCTTCCTAACACTAGTACTTAGAAATTTTAATTTGTATCATACGTAAAATAAATGAAAATATATGAAATTACAACTGAACAGAATGCTTCCATAGATTGACAGTATATTTTTGCTTCACAGACTTCATTCAATTTCATAGCAAAGAAGTACATCAATATATGAAATATTGTTCACTGAATTAGAGGTTGTTGAAAAATATTTTGCAATAATAAGTGGAACATAAGTTATATTCACATCCATTTGTTATTGTAGACTGACTCTTTTATTAAAATAACATATTACTGTAATTTATGCTATATTGTCAAATACATTGGGAGATGGAATTATTTGACAAACAGCAGTGATGCTCCTCACGTGACATTTTATTATTTTAATGAGCTTGAAGAGATTCAAGTTTTATAAATGATTTATCATGTTTTTCCACCAATTTTACAAATTAAAAGAAATAGAAATTGCAAAAATCATTGCAAGAAAGTAATTTTCAGCATTTTTATCTTACTCTTGTTAAAAATAAATAAATGTTGAAATGTATTACATCAGTTGACTACACTAGATTAGTTAAATATTAAATATAATATCTAGTTGAATCATACCCTGGTCAATTTGGGTACTCCCACTTTTAAATAATTAAAATTAAACATGACAAACATATGTAAGTAAATTGAAAATTGTTCTTTATCTTCTTTTTTTATATTGAACTGAGATCGATGTATAGCAACATTTTGGCTGTCAGTCATTAAAAGATTTTATTGCCAAATATTATCAACAACCTCTAATTTGTGAACAGTATTTCATATATTAATGTTTAAATGTACAAAAATCATTCAAAATATGTCTTTATTTTTAAAGAAACTGAATATTCATTGTTTTGTTTAACAAAACCAAGACTGAAAGACTGACTTTTAGGTACTGAACCAGAACCAAAGATCAAGGTTGACTATTGGGCACTCCCATAATTTTGCTTTGATCTGATACAGAATTTATTTATCTCATAAAACTTTCTAGACAGAATCAGTCCATTAACAATGCCTTTCAAGTAGATCTCATGAAGTTATTAAATTAATTTTATGAATTTCATGTTTAACATATAGTGTTATGTCAAAAGTTTACTATTAAAATATTTAAAATTAATATTTTATTTCAATTAAAGTGAAAATCAGCAGATCTGTTCAGTAAATTTCATAAAAGTAAAATATAAATTATAACCAGGTTTTATATCTTGCTCATCTGATACATTACTTTATCTTGTCCCTTTATTAACCCAAATTTACTGAAAAAATGGTGTCACAGTACATACAAATTCCCACGTGCATCAGCTTGCTTTAAAATTTAAATAAAAAGAGTCTTGTAGGATAGGTAGGGGGTTTATGCATCAACATACATAATATTCTATATCTCCTTGTTAACTTTATAAGGGTGACATCACTCCATTGATGAGTAAGACTGTGTATGTTAAGCTATACATGCCATACCTCTTAAACTTACTGTGTCTTCACAAAATTTTACATGCTTTTAGTTCATATTAAAAGTCTGTTGTACATAAAAAAAATCTGATTTTTTAAGAAAAGATTTTTATATGAATTTCCAAAGCCTCTATTCAGTGAAAAGTAATTTTCATTTTAGGAATGAAAATATACTATATTATAGTTGTCATATTTCTTTTGCATTACTTCTAGAACTTCCTAACTTAATATCAAAAGGTTTTTTAGCTAAATTTTATAGTTTACTTCATTTCTTTATCTTATCAACATAATGGATTTTTAGGTTTGTAGAGAAATCATCAATACAAAGTGAAATGTAAATTTTTAGATATGAAATAAAAATAATAGCATTTTTTCCTCTGCAGTGTTGATCCAAAAGTTCCATGTTACTTATCTTCAGTTTCTACTTTTAACCTTTTCTTGTTTTTTGTTTTTTTTTCTTTATGATTTCATTGCAGTACTTTGACTCACTGGAACAGTAACCCTAGCAGAAGCAACAAAGTAATAAATCATAGCAGAAGCAATTAGCTGCTTCCAGAAGACTGTAACTTGAGTAACACAGAAATCATGTGACATAATGCACACATATAGTTGAACAGACTTTCCCCTTAAGCTTAGGAAACTTTTGACATTTCTAAAGTTAACTAAACGTTAGCTACTTTTGTTAACAAATACATAACTTAATAAAACATATGCATAAGAAAACAAGGATTAATAGTACTCGCTGTGGTATCAAATTTGTTTGAACTTGTGGGGTAATCAGAAGCTATACTTCCCTAGGCCTCATTGAGTCTCACAAGTTTGGATGTCCAAAAATCATACATGTAGCTTTCAAATATGCATTTAAGAAGACCAAAAATATATCAGTCACTAGAATAGAATGTTTGAAAACTACTATAATTTATCCAGCTTGCCGAGTAAGCTATAGGTAGGTTTAAAATATACTATTGGCTGTTTGGAGCAGCAGTATGATAATCACATAACAGGAAATTCTTATTGACTTAACTCAACTCTCTACCCACCAAAATTAAAAAGTTAATAAGCTTCATATAGAAAAGAATCTGCTCTTTCTATTGGTTATAAACATGTCGATCAACTATGTAAAATTGATTAACAAACAATCTAGAAAATCAGAAAGAAGGGTGGTAAAGAATTGACAGATTTATTGATATCTCAGTAAACCAAAAAGGCAGGAGGTACAAATTTTAGATACTTTTGTTTTATTATGTATAAGTTTTGTTTTGACAATAGCCCTGCAGCATAGTTTTAATTGCAAAAAAACTCTGTTTCAAGGCTCTAATTCCAAAGCGCACTATTCTTTCCTTTAGACATTTTATAATCCATCTAGTTTACAAGGATGGCAGTTTGTCCAGTTCAACTGTCCAATCTCACAAAAATTTATAGACACTATGTCTGGTGACTTTATTGGTATGTAATAGCATGAATACCCATTTCACTCTCCAGCTAACTGAGGTATGCAGTAATTGAACAGGAGGTATTACTGGAAGCCTTTCGTTGGTGTATCCATATCTTGTTGACTTTGTTTCCAGATGGAGATCCTTCTTGATTACGTTGCATACTGTTGCTTGGGGCACATGGACATCCTTTGCCACTGATTAATGCTTATCATAGTACAACTTGTTGCATGTCTCTTTTTGTATGGTCCTGGTATCCTAAGGTGATCCATATTCCTTTGTTTTCCAATTCCATTAAGTACGAGGGACATCCCGTCTTGGAAATTCTAAATCCCTGAGCTGAACACATCTTCATGGTCCTAGCATATGAATATTTTGTGTTTGTAAGTGCTATTACATATCATTCTTAAAAGTGATCAACTTTTGGTGGGATCACACTACTTACAAAACACCATACATGTCAAAGTCTAGCTCTTGAAGTATGCAAAAGTGAACTGCATTACGTCGATGTGATATTATCAGAAAAAATAACCTATTTAATAAAATAAGTAAAAGTAACAATCAGAAAGTTTGTTCTCAACCTTAAAAACTAATTATTTACATTAAAAGCAAATGTGTTTTTATTCAAACAGATATTAACAGCTTATATTAAAATTCTAGTAATAAAAATTATAAACTCTTATTTCCACAATATTAATTTTTTAATGTATGTTCATTATAGAATATGCAACATTTTTGGTATGGTGAGAAAAGATTTTAACAAGTTCATTTGTTTTCCCCATCCTAATACTATGGTGATTATTTATGACTTGAATTTGTACTAATCACTCATTAATCTTATAATCATTGAGATACAAAATTGTGAACTACTTCGTTGTCATGGTTAATACATTGTACAATCACCTAAGTCCTATTACTAAATATACACCTGGAAAAAAGTTAAGCACCCCAGTGTTTTTTTCAAGTGATTCAGAGTCGACGTTCTTGTGACTGA
>NW_013667831.1:0-12166 GCF_000517525.1 Limulus polyphemus | reverse complement strand
TCAGTCACAAGAACGTCGACTCTGAATCACTTGAAAAAAACACTGGGGTGCTTAACTTTTTTCCAGGTGTATAGTTACTAATTTCTGTTTGCTTTTATTCACTGTTATATTATCAATAGATACTAATTACTTATATAGCTTATATCCAGTGTGTTTTGGCTCTAATATGCTGCTATTTTCAGGGGAGGGCTGTATGTGATAGCAAGAGCCTGGATTTAAACTTGGGTTTTCTTATTTCAAATGATGATGTGCTGTCCATCATTATGAGGTTCTTCTGGTTTTTAGCACATTTTGTCTGCAGTCTAGAAAATTTGAAATTTAAAGTGTTTATTTGGCCAGTTGGGGAATTTTGTACAATGTACACAACCTGCAATCTGTAAATTCTAGGCCAAATGAGCAAGAACTGAGTTATGCATAAATGTAAGGCATGAACAAGTTAAGTAAACTTTCAAGAAGTAAGCACTAAATATGTTCAGATTTTTGTGTAATGGTAATGATTCCTTGTTTGTATAAAAATTAAGTAAGATTATTTTTAAAATGTGTTCACAGAGCCTGTTTAGGTATAGTTAGTGCACATATAAATTTACTCCTTTTGAATTTTTTTGTTTTTGTACTTCACATTATCAATGGTATACTTAATATTACATTATGGGTTCACTGTGATTCCACTTTATTAAAGTTTCACAGTCCTGTAAACTAATGGTTGATAGACTTTACCATAATAAGTAAGAGCAACTAACTTGCATGTTATAGTTTAGTTTTGTTCAATAATGAAATGGCCAAATATAATTGTAAGAAATGGAAAACTTAACAGAAACTCCAGGAAGAGTACCCTAGAAAAGCAACCCATATTATTGTTAGCAAAGTTTAAAGTATCAAACTATACTGATATTTTGTGTCCAAAATATTCTCACAAGCTGGAAAGCCTTCTTTATTTAGGAAAGAAATGTAATTATTTATACTTATTATAATGCAGGTAAGATTTGAAATGAATTTGAATTTATGTTTGTATTTTATTAGAATGTCACAAAAGAACTTTTTGTATGAAATACAGAATGATGATATAGTTGGTTTATTTCTTTGTTTGACAGCATGTATTTGAGAAGCAATTGAATAATGTTAAAGTTAGTATTTAATATAACGTGTAGTGTAAGAGAAACATAGCTGATCCAATGATCATTTTTACTGTTCATTACAGACTTTCACTTCAGTTTAGGTATTTTAGTAATACTGACGTGCCACAAATTACCATTTTGTGTAATTTATTTTTGCAAAATGTAAATGACAAAGCAAAACTTATAGTTATCTAAGTTAAATCATCCACAATATTTTTAGATATCGATGTTTTAACTTAGTAACTGCAAAAATAAAAAGTGAAAATGATCCTCAATAATTTAACATGTTCATATCAAATTAATCATGAGAGTGTCCTTAATGAAGTGAGAGAGGTGAACTGTTTTTATTTTTAATTCATTGGCATTGAACAGAAAGAAAGGCTTGTTGTTTTTTTCTTTACGTATCTAATGGTACTAAATTCAGTTCTGATCTGTAAAGTAATTAAAAAACATTTTTATAAGCATATCTGAAGTTTTTGAGGGGCTTGATTGTATTTGAATAGTATTTTGTGTTTGGCATGTTTTTTGAAGCTGATTTTTCCCATGATGCTTGGTTGTAACATCACCAAAAACATTCTTTATTCATAGAATGTACCATACTACTAATGTAATATGATATTTAAAAGTTAGTCCTTTAAATGCTAAAATTAGATGCCCTTCTTAATCCAGTGTATTAATCTTTAATATTCTAAAAAAAAAAATGAAAAAAGACCCCATTTACTTTTGTGTGTAAGTAAGTTGTTAATCATAATTCCCAATGTCTATAAGGTTAAAGCTTGTATCCAACAATTAGAAGATAAAACAGATGAAAAAATTGAAACAGATAGCTGCTGAAAGAAAAGCAGTTTACAGTATTTTCAGTAGCACTGATTACTAACAATAATAGTAGTTCTGACAATAACTGGAGGCTTGAACAGGAAAAGATTTATGGTGTTTAGAATTTAAATCAACATATTTTAAAAATAGACTAAAGAAAGATCTAGAGAAATCCTGAATATATTCCTGAGTAAAATCATCTTAAGAAAAGGCCTGTTCTTGACTGAGAGAGCATAACTGTATAGACATAGAAATAATACTGTTATATCTTTGAGAGTGCAGACATTACTCGTGCCACTGGTTATCCCAAGTGAAAATTGGTAGAGCTTAACCATCAGGCATATCTAAAGTTAAACTTGAAAATGTTGCTAGATAACCAAAATAGATCTCCAATAACATCACCCGTAAGAAATGTCCAAGAATATTTAAGGGAGACACATGCCTTGATCATGTATAACAAGCACATGAAATAAAGTAGTGATGCACAAGCTTAATTTTCTGTATATGATAGTCTGTAAGCATACTCAAAATTTTGTAAATTGTGTGAAATAGTTTATCTGTCAAAACCAAAAGAGAATACATCTAGGTATCACAAATGCATGACAATTGTACCAGTGGCACAAAAAAATGACCAGTCATTAGAGAAAAAAAGTTGGAGAGAGAGATGTTGCTGTGAAAGTCTTTTTTGTTTATAGCAATACAAAAGGGAAATGCAAATGAACAGGTGTCAAAGAGGGTAAGACTGTTTGGAGAAAAGCAATACAAAGTACGAGTGCTAGTGGCAAGGAAATAAGGGACAGATTTGCAAAACATCAAGTTTTTGTTCTTGGTAGAAAAAGTAATGCAAACTATACACTTGATCAGGCAAAAGTGCTAATGCAAATAGCTTTTGAGCTGACTAATTTTAAAAATAAATAGATGAATTGGTGTTTGAAGATCAGATTTAAAACAAGCTGAAGGTGTAGGAAATGTTTTCTTTAACTGCCAAGGGGAGGAGTCATAGCATGGGCACAAAGTGCTATGTTGTTGTTTTTTTTTTAGTTTTTTTTCAAGAGATGGAGTAAACTTCCATTTTTAGTTGTTTTTCTTTTTTAAAAAAAATCTATAAGCCACTTTCATGACCATATCCACTTCTCTGGGATCTTTCTCTTTAGGAAAGCAACTAACTATTTGAATGATTTCAAGAGAAATATCCAGTTTTGATGACTTATGTCACAGGTTGTCTAAGCATGTTATCAGTTAGGCAGATGTTGTTGGCTTTTTTAATTGTTATTTTTCTTTTGTGGTTCATATTCCATTGTTTTAGCATTATTCTATGGTCATATTTTCTGAAATGATGGACTTTTGCAGTTACATTAATATTACAGAGTTTTGTATGTCTGTTATGCTTTTGAATTTTAACTTCTTATTTTGTTTTGTTTTTTGTTGTTGTTGTTGTTGTATTTTATCCACTATCTTGAAGTCCATATTCACAAGGAATGCTATGTACAGGTGCGTGTGTGTATGTTTTTGTTTTTTTTTCTTCTTCTTCTTCTCCCTTGGAGCAGTCACATTGTATTATGGTTTCTGAATATTTTCTGTCCTTATATTGTTTTCATATTATTTGTATGTTTTGAGAGAGACTTTTGATATAGGGGAATATAGCTGTTTGACTGTATTTTTCTTCCTGCTTTTTTTATGGTGTTTATATTTATTTTGACTTTATCAAGTGTTCTAAGTATCAGTTGTTAAGGAAGATTTGAATGACGTGTTTCTCTTCATCCTCCCAAGAAACTATATATTACATATCTTTTTAACTCTGGAGACTAGGCAATCTGTGACACCTATCTTTACACTGTTGAAGTGTTTTTGGAATTTACATTCTTTTTCTATTCTAAGTTGTATCACTGAATGTTGTTTCTTTTAGATGGTACTAAAATTCTGGAATGGTCATATTAGGCATCTATCATCAACACATCTGATAGACATAGACTGCCTAGAGTCCAGAATGAATAACTGTTTGTAGTGGTAAGATGTTGGAAATAAGGAAGAAAATCAAAGCAACCTTCCTTAATATTGAATACCCTAAACAACTGATAAAGAAGAGAAACATTAAGAATGAACAATAACAAAGTTTCAGACACACATTCATATTCCCATGTGACAAAGTGCTCTCTCAAAACAAATAGAGAATACGTAAACATAAATCAGAACAGTATTCAGAACCCACAGTACAATACAGCCCCAATTAGTACACTCCACACCACCTAAAAACCAATAAAGAATGAAAACACCCCCTTGTTAATGTGTACTCCAATACCAACAAAAGTAAGAATTCAGGAGAATAATACACATACAAGTTTCTGTTATAGCCCATCATATAAGAAAAATCATAAAATAAAATGTAATAGTGTTAAAATAATGTGATGTGAACCGCACATGACACAAAGAAAAGAAGCCTTCTACATCTACCTTATGTTAATACAGTCAACCTAAATAATAAGTAAAATGCGATATCCCTCATGAAACCATTCAGATAGTTGATTCAATTTATAATTGAGAAATCCTGTATGAGGGAATAGCACAATAACTTTTCTAACCAGACAACTCATCATCAAATCTCCTAGCTTTGCTACTACTTTACATACCTTCTCAGAACTTCCCTGAAGATGGCAGCAGATTAGTAACCAAAATGTAATGTATAAATTAATTAAGAATCAGTTTTTAGTAATAATATTTGTAAAATAAAGAATAAAAATTGTCAATTAATTAATAATTCGAGTCTATTGATTTTATAGGCTATTAGCCACTATAATGACTGACATTTGATTGCCATAACCTTACCATGAATGCATAATGGACTACATGCCAAGGACCATTGGTTATCTTTGTGCATTACTAATCACAAATTTGATTAATAGCACTTTAAAAATGGACACTTATTAATGTAACAATTTCTGAAGCAATATCTCAGTTCTTTTTTATTGTGCTTGTGTTGTACAAAACTCTTTTATTTGAACATAAATATATAATTGGTTTTAATACTTTGTTGATTGTTTAAACTTGGCTTCTTTTGAAGAATCAGAAGTGTTTCTTTCAACTGTAGCATAGACTGGTTTCAACTTTACTGATTGCTTTGAACATTCAGTGAGATAGGACCACATCACATTCACCTTGTGTGCATCAGACTATGCTTGAGCAGTTCTTGAACCTAGGTTTAAAGTGTTCTTTTATATGATCTCCATTACACGTTGGGCAGCACATTCAGCTTGACTGGGAGATCCTTTAAAAGAATACTTTAATCCCAAGTTCAAGAATAGCTCAAGCATAGTGTGATGCACACTAGGTGAATGTAATGAGGTCCTATCCCGCAAACTGTTCAAAGTAATCGGTAAAGCTGAAAATGAGGCTGTGCTTTGGATGAAGGATACACTTCTGATTCTTCAAAAGAAACTGAGATCAACAAATTGCAACTGAACTTTCTCACAATCTAATTATTTGAATTTTATTTAAAATTTCATGCTCTATTATATAATAATTGTTTTTTATCTGCTTGTTAAACACAAACTACAACTGATGAGATCTTTGTTACAACTTAGCTTGATGAAAATATTTTGAAACAGTTGCAGCATTTTATATTAAAAAAAATTAACCATAGTAACTTGTTTGTAGCTTTGTAATCTCACTTAGTGGGCTTAGTGTTTCATTATATTAATAATTTGTTTCTCCTATTTTAATAAGAATTATTTACTTTGTTGTAGCCATTTCCAGTCAGAGAACATGGATCCTTATGAGCCATCTTACACTCCACCTTTAGATACTCTTCCATATGAAAAAGACCAAAAGCTCTGTGATGATAATTTAACACCTCTTTACACACCAACACACACAACAGCCAACAAGAGACTATCTGTAACAGATGATAGTGAGCCTTATGACCCTTCATTTACTCCTCCATTGGAGAAGATGCCTCGAAAGGATACTTGTGAATTGGAGGATGTCACCATGAGTGATTCTGGACAGAACCTGACTCCAGCTGTGAGCAGTGATGAGGATAAGCCATATGACCCTGAAGAAACAGATTATTCTTTTCCACAAATATGGAAACAACAGACTTCTATGGCCAGTTGTTCACCAGCAGTCATTGCCCAGGCTGACCAACAAAAATTGTTGATTGAATTGACAGATAAGGCTCAAGCAGAAAAGAAACAAACTGACCAACAATACTTTCAGGGTATAAGTTGTAAATCAACAGATGGAAATAAATCTTCGACTTCGACATATCAAAATTATTCCTGGCCAGATGGTAAATCAATGAATATTAAAGATAGTGCACATAACCTCCAACACCTTGTGCAAAACTTTTCAAATAATGTCTGTTCTGAACAATCTCCAAAGAAAGAATCATTAACAGTTACAAGTGATGTACTTAAAAAATTATCATCAGGCCTACCTCCACACTTACGAAACATTATCAACGCTATTAATAAAGTTACTCAACAGGTAACCAGTGGTACTCGTTCATCACAGAATACAGATCAGAGTGGAGAGGACACAGAGAAAATGTCTCTTTTGTCTGAAGATTCAATTATTCAGAACTTCTCTAATGTTTCACAAGAAGAACCTAAACAAGAAACTTGGGCACAGTTGGGTGAAAAAAAGTTACCTAAAAATGTGTCAAATATTATATCAGTCACAAAACTACAAGATCCTAGGCTTAGAGGAAGAACTATTGATGAAGATACAATGGCTCATCACTCACCTCATGCATTTACTGCTGTCTCTGAAAATGTCAGACCATCTCAAGTTATTTCTCAAGTCATACCACCAAATAAAAACTCGTTAATTTGTAGCCAATCTCATACTTTCTCAAGTAACATAAGTGGAAGAGGTGAAAAGAAAAGCTTATCTCTCTCACCAAGGAAATCATTATCAGAACCTCCACCACCAGGTGTTGACTTTGAAGAGTTGGACAATTCTGCTACAGCATCATCTTTCCCATTGGTTTCACATGCAATAGGGTCTACAGGAATGATACTGGGTCCAAAGCCACCACCAATTCCACCTCCTGGTGAAGCTGTCAAACCACCTCTCCCCCCAAGTAATTCCACAGGTTATGCCTTTTCCAAACATCTGCATTCTGAAAACCCTTACGTAAGTCCTAGTATTTGTCAGAAACCTATAGAACCTCATTTGTGTACCCCTCATCAACATCCTGGGAGTAGTTATAATTCTTATCAGTACCCATATAGTGGAGGAGGTGCTACTAGTTCCACCAAAATTCAGACACCATTTGGGCAGCACAGTCCTACTGAAAGGTCAAAATCAAGTCCTTTTAATAGTAACAAAGACCAAGATGAACGAGAACGGTCTAACAGATATCATGAGCATAAGCGAGACAGAGACTATAGACGTGAACATGATCACAGTCGAGAAAGGGACCGAGACTGGAGATCAAAAGATAAAAAAAAGCACTATCACAGAGAAGATCGTTATCGGGGTGATAGAAGGAGGAAGCATCATCGTAACTAAATTTAATCACTTGTTTTTAACTTTTTTTTCAAAAAATTACATGCTAAGAACCATTGGTTCTTGTTTGGTATAGGACAGATATGTTTTTTTCTGTAAATTGTACAGTTATAAAGTATTGTCTCATCTACTACAACAAAGACATCTGTGTGTCACATTCAAACGTGTTCATCACATTGATCAGTAGCTCGCTCATTTATTGCCTATATTGTGCTGGATTTTAATCACATTAATCAACATAAATTTTACAAATGCAACTAATCTCTTATGAGGATAATGTCATTATCATTTTTTTTTATATTTTGGCTTTGCACTATTAAAATTATGTATATAATTGGATTGCATTTTTAGATGAATGTTTTTTATTGAAAATAAGTTTTCTCCAAGATAGTCTATATTTGCAGTGAAGTTTTCTACATATTCACACAAACCTAAGCTGGTCTAGTATTCGGTATTTTAAATATGTATAAAAATAAATGTTCTAACAGTTGCTTGGCATATTTAAGTTCATCTTTGATGTTGCTCATAGAGCTGTGCATTGAGCATAGATATAGTGAGTAATTTAAGATGTACATCTTTCCTGCTTCATTTATCTATGTGAAATTTTCTCTGAACTGAGTTTAGAAAGAGACGACCATTTGCCAATCACCAGAATAAATCTTGTCTGATGTTTTTATCTTTACTATATAATATGAATGTTTCGTTTCTAAGCATGTCTCGTTCACGTGAGTAAAGTTTATTCTTAAAATCTATTATCTCCAAAGAGTTACAAATTTTAGCATTGTAATTTGTTTATTTGTTCATGTCGATGTGTAAAAAGAAGCTCCTGTTAGTACAGTTTGTACTATTTAGTATCTGATGCTATATACTATTGTGTTTTTTGTATATAATCCCGTGGTACTAGTTGAACATTTTGCCTCTGTAATGCGTAAGTTGGTGTGCATTCATCTCGAAACGTTCTTGTAACACAGTGTGATCTGTAGGCAAATAATAAATTGGCAGTGCTTTAAAACTTGTGTGATGTGTTATAAAATAAAACTCGTATGAAAAAACTACCAAAGTATATTCACAGTAGTATAAACAAAAACTTCAATATTTTATTATGGTATTAAAATCAATGCTTAAAATTTCCAACAGTATTTCGTTGCCATCAGTGGGATGGCATGGCCTGGTGGTTAGGGCACTGAAATTGCAATCTGCAGGTCATGGGTTCTAGTTTCATCACCAAACATGCTCACCCTTTCAGCCGTGGGGGCGTCATAATGTGATGTTCAGTTCCACTATTTGTTGGTAAAAGACTAACCAAAGATTTGGCAGTGGGTGGTGTTGACTAGCTGCCTTCACTCTAGACTGTCACCTCCAAATTAGGGACGGCTAACGTAGATAGCCCTCGTGTAACTTTGTGTGATATTCAATAAACAAAGAGATGGCGTGCATGTGCGTCATTCACCAGCAGTAGCTGGGGGGGGGGGGTATTCAAATGGCTTTCAAACTCTACAAAATGCGAAAATGAGGGATTTGAGCAGCCCTCTTGGGCATACGCAAGGACCCTTGAAAGTTTCATTGTGATCAATTTTCACCCGACTAAGTGTTACTCTTCCAATAGTTTAAATTTGTTGATACAATACATCTATTTAATTAGCTGTCACAATTTATATTACCGTGTTTTACTGCAATAACGGCTGTTTTCTCAAAGAATCGTTTTCTGCGATCATAAAACTAAATTCTACCTGAAGTGAATAATGTGACTTTTAAATTAATCTTCAAGGTGCATGCAAATACTTTGCAGTCAAATATTGTTTCTAAGCATATCGAAGTAATTTTGAATTATGATACTTGTTTGTGCCACTGACTTTACGCTGGAAATAATAACTTGAACCAAAAGAAATCCAAAAACAGACGTTTTCTATAGCATTTCAGTTTAAAAGAGTAAGACTTCTACATATCAGGAATAATAAATGTAAGTGTATCATGTAAAAATACTCCTGTTAGACTAAAAATGTCAAGTGAGTTTAAACTTTTAAAATTAAAGTATTGATCTAGAAATAATGTAGGTTCAGTTGTATGATGAATAAAGAAAAAGTTATGATCCAGTTACAATAAGTACATTCAAGGAAAAGCGAAAGCCTAAAACCACCACGATATTTCTATTACCTGCTACTTACTGTGATTTCTTCATGTTTCACTAACTGTATTTTTATAATATTACAGTAAATGGTTGACATGTCATTTATCATGCAAGAACGTATGGAAGTGAACCTGTTGCGATATAAACGGTTTACAAGGCAGAGCTAAGAAAAATCATCATGGTGCACAACTTGTATACCCATATTGCGCAACTACAGTGAGCACCAAAAATATTTTTAAACGTGTACATGAGATCGGCCATTTATGGAATGAAATCACAATTATCTGATAATGTTTTTATATTCCACAGTCACTAAATTAGATTTGATACTGTCAGAATAGTGGAAAGTCATAAATGATTTTCTGGCGATTCATTCGAATTTCATAACTTCTTGGGTTCTTTATATTTGAAAATAGAAACACCAACACAAGTCTCAAGATTTTAAAAATTACTAGCATATTTCAGTGGGTGAATACTTGAAGTCTTATAATTTAATAAGGCCACCACAATTCAAGTTTGAAGCCTGCTCACAGTGTTTTTTTTTTCTTTCTTTCTTTTTGATATTTAATATTGAAACTCTCCATGATGTAAAGTGTCAATATCCATCTTTTGTCGTATTTCGAAGTGTTTTAATATTTTATTCTCTGAGAAAATTTTACAACATGCAGATAACCACTGAACAAATATGCTCTAATATAATGTACATCCTACTTACAGGGGTGGATTAAAGGTCAGACGGGCCTGGAGCTAAATGTTTATACCGGGCCTATTATGATCGCGACTAAAAAAAAGTTTAAAAAACAAACCTCAAGATATGTTTTGCTTTTGGAGATAATGGGGAAATAATACCCACGGATTTAAAAGACTCATCTACAAACCGCATACACATAAACTCAACAATTCACGTGTGCGCACGTTTAGATCACACAGGTACGCTCAGCAACAGTAGCAGATCATCTCATCTGTACTTGGTTAAACTACTGTCCTCCTGGTTCTTTTTTGTAGAAAAGGCATTTGTGGTCTTTTTTCGTGTCAAGAGATTCTAAAAAGTCATTTTCTATGCATAAAAATGTCAGTGCATTTAACCTGTCTTGGCACATTGTTGATCCAAATATGTTCTTTATCCTTTTTTAGCATCAAGAATGATATTTAACCCGAAAAATGGTGTGACATGAGGCACATTTGTATCCTTAAGATTATCAGGACGTTTGGGAAAGCTGATTTCGGATATTGGTCGCATATTATTCATATTTTGTATTCTCACGGCTTTTCAAAGAACCCTGTCTTGCAGATGGCGACAAACTGAACAATTTCTTCTCAACAGCTTTTTGGTGGCATCATTGAGGTCCTCTGTGGGCATGGGCTCTAAGTTTTATAGGAACCTAAATTTTCAATTTATATTTTCATATGCCACTGTTCTGTTGTCTATTGCAAGTGACAGTTTATCAGTTATTGTTAAGAAAGTCTGAACTTTATATTGAGTAGAGGGTAAAAAAATCACTGTCCTCAACATCCCCTTGCATATTTTTCCTCCTTTTACTTTATCTTTCGACCTCATATGTCTCGCACCCTGACCGTTGTTTACCCTTTTCCTCATATTCGGGAAATGAATCTTGTAATTCCTGCACGAATGTCTTGAGAGATTTTAGCTGATGAGAAGCTGTACTGACATTGATTTGAGAGTTTTGTAATGAATGACTTGTATTGTGAAACCTCATCAGGATAGCACTCCATAATTCCATCATTATACCTGTTTCTTATATCATTCTTTTCAAGGAAATTAATGAGAACTCCAGTAAGTTCTGCTCCTATATGATTTCTTATCGGCAAGTTTCTGTACAGGACCATCATCTATAACGTATCTAAATATTTATTGTCAATTGATTCGAGTGGGATATGTCTGGAGTAGAATCAACAAACACTGAGTGATACTTGGACGTTTAGACTTTGTCATGATAAAAAAGACTGTTTGGCTTAAATAGCAGTGATTAATTCATATTTGTGAGTGAATATTTATTATTTTAAAGTTTTGTTATAATAAGAGTAAAAAGCAGACGATTGTAGAAGGTTTTGTTAATAACTAATTGGTGTCGAGAATATAGAAAATGGCCACACGCTTATGTAATAAAGATATACATACCGTGAGACGAGCGGGAAGCAGCAAACAGACAGACAGTATTAGACAGATAAGAGTAAAGAGAATATAGTTGGTGTGAAGTTAATTAACGTAAAAGTGATAGGCCTAACGTTTAATATGTTAGAGTGAAATTAACAGTATAAAAAAGATAAGAAGGATAATTTTATTCCATCAAAGCGTGGATTTAAAGTAATTGAATCAGACTGGGTACACTTTGACAAAAGGAACAGAGGATCTTCAGAAGAAAGAAGACCAAACTAATTACGGTAACTTGCGCCACAATTGTAAGTGAATCACACACAGAATACTAGTACGATAGTAATAGAGAAGACAGTTCGACTTGCCAACTGAAATTCTAAAGTAACTGAATAGGCCTAAGTGGACTTTTGACAAGAAGAAGAGAACTATATAGTTTCGTCAGCGAGTCACATGACCACCGTGACGCAACGTTTCTAGAACTAT